>NW_027141209.1:237500-247500 GCF_036365525.1 Heterodontus francisci
TATTGTCCTTGACCGGACCTACGGTCCCCCTAGTCATCCTCATATTTCTGACATACGCGTAAAAGGCCTTGGGGTTTTCTTTTATCCTACCCGCCAAGCATTTTTCATGCCCTCTCTTAGCTCTCCTAATCCCTTTCTTCAGATCCTTCCTGGCCATCTTGTATCCCTCCAGAGCTATGCCTGTGCCCTTTTTCCTCAACCTTATATACGCATCCTTCTTCTTCCTAACAAGACTCTCAACCTCTCTTGTCAACCACGGTTCCCTCACATGACCATCCCTTCCCTGTCTGACAGGGACATGCTTATCAATGGCCCCTACTATCTGCTCCTTGAAAAAGTTCCACATTTCGACCGTGCCCTTCCCTGCCAGCATATGCTCCCAACTTATGCTCCTCAGTTCCTGCCTGACAGCATCATATCTACCCTTCCCCCAATTGTAAACCTTGCCCTGTTGCACATACCTATCCCTCTCCATTACCACAGTGAATGCTACAGAATTGTGATCACTATCTCCAAAGTGCTCGCCCACCAACAGCTCTATCACTTGCCCTGGTTCATTACCTAGTACCAAATCCAATATTGCCTCCCCTCTGGTCGGGCAGTCTACATACTGAGTCAGAAAAGCTTCCTGGACATACTGCACAAACACTACCCCATCCAAACTATTCGATCTAAAGAGTTGCCAATCAATATTTGGGAAGTTGAAATCCCCCATAATTACTACCCTGTGACTTCTGCTCCTTTCCAAAATCTGTTTCCCAATCTGCTCTTCCACCTCCCTGCTGCTATTGGGGGGCCGATAGAAAACTCCCATCAAGGTGACTGCTCCTTTCCTGTTCCTGACCTCAACCCACAGTGCCTCAGTCGGCAGATCCTCCTCGAAAATTCTTTCAGCAGTTGTTACACTATTTCTAACTAACAATGCCACCCCCCCACCTCTTTTACCACCATTCCTAATCTTATGAAAACATCTATAACCAGGTACCTCCAAGAACCATTCCTCCCCCTCACCTATCCACGTTTCAGTGATGGCCACAACATCGTAGTCCCAAGTGCCCATCCACGCCTTCAATTCACTCACCTTATTCCTGATGCTTCTTGCGTTGAAGTATACGCACTTCAACCCTTCTCCGTGCCCATCTGTCCTCTGCGACAGTGCTACCTTCCCCAATACCTCACTACACTCTTTGTCTTTCTGAGTGGACCCACTGGTCCCTGGACTACAAGTCCGGTTCCCATCCCCCTCCCAAACTAGTTTAAACCCTCCCGAACAGTACTAGCAAACCTCCCTCCCAGGATATTGGTGCCCCTCTGGTTCAGATGCAGCCCGTCCTGTTTGAACAGGTCCCATCTTCCCCAGAATGCAGTCCAATTATCCAAGAACTGGAAGCCCTCCCTCCTACACCATTCCTGCAGCCACGTGTTCAGCTGTGCTCTCTCCCTATTCCTAGCCTCACTATCACGTGGCGCCGGCAACAAACCAGAGATAACAACTCTGTCCGTCCGAGCTTTCAGCTTCCAGCCTAACTCCCTAAACTCACTTCAAACATCTGTGCCACCCTTCCTTCCTACGTCGTTGGTGCCAATGTGCACCACGACCTCTGGCTGCTCCCCCTCCCCTTTAAGGATCCTGAAGACGCGATCACAAACATCACGGACCCTGGCACCAGGGAGGCAACGAAGGTGTTTCAGAGTGTGGGGAAGGGCTTCAGTGTGTGGGGAAGGGGTTTCAGTGTGTGGGGATGGGTTTCAGTGTGTGGGGATGTGTTTCAGTGTGTGGGGAAGCTGTTTCACTGTGTGGGGAAGGGGTTTCAGAGTGTCGGGATGGGTTTCAGTGTGTGGGGAAGGGGTTTGAGTGTGTGGGGAAGGGGTTTCAGTGTGTGGGGAAGGGTTTCAGTGTGTGGGGAAGGGATTGCATTGTGTGGGGAAGGGGTTTCAGTGTGTGGAGAAGGGGTTTCAGTGTGTGGGGAAGTGTTTCAGTGTGTGGGGAAGGATTACAGTGTGTGGGTACGGGGTTGAAGTGTGTGCGGAAGGGGTTTCAGTGTGCGGGGAAGTGTTTCAGTGTGTGCGGAATTGTTTCTCTGTGTGCGGAAGGTGTTTCAGTGTGTGGGGAAGTGGTTTCAGTGTGTAGGGATGTGTTTCAGCGTGTGGGGAAGGGGTTTCAGTGTGTGGGGATGTGCTCCAGTGTGTGGGGAAGGGGTTTCAGTGTGTGGGGAAGGGTTTCACTGTGTGAGGAAGGGGTTTCAGTGTGTGGGGCAGGTGTTTCAGTGTGTGTGGAAGTGGTTTCAGTGTGTGGGGAAGGTGTTTCAGTGTGTGGGGAAGGGGTTTCAGTGTGTGGGGAAGATGTTTCAGTGTGTGCGGAAGTGGTGGCAGTTTGTGGGGAAGGGGTTTCAGTGTGTGGGGAAGGTGTTTCAGTGCGTGGGGATGTGCTTCAGTGTGTGGGGATGTGTTTCAGTGTGTGGGGAAGGGCTTCAGTGTGTGGGGAAGGAGTTTCAGTGTGTGGGGATGGGTTTCAGTGTGTGGGGATGGGTTTCAGTGTGTGCAGAAGGGGTTACAGTGTGTGGGGAACATAGAACATAGAACTTAGAAAAATACAGCACAGAACAGGCCCTTCGGCCCACGATGTTGTGCCGATCCTTTGTCCTCTTTCAAGGACAATTTAATCTATACCCCATCATTCTCCTTTATCCATATACCTATCTAAAAGCCGTTTGAAAGTCCCTAAAGTTTCTGACTCAACAACTTCCCCAGGCAAGGCATTCCATGCCCCGACCACTCTCTGGGTAAAGAACCTTCCCCTGACATCCCCCTTATATCTCCCACCCTTCACTTTAAATTTATGACCCCTTGTAACGCTTTGCTCCACCCGGGGAAAAAGTTTCTGACTGTCTACCCTATCTATTCCCCTGATCATCTTATAAACCTCTATCATGTCACCCCTCATCCTTCTCCGTTCTAATGAGAAGAGGCCTAGAATGTTCAGCCTTTCCTCGTAAGACTTATTCTCCATTCCAGGCAACATCCTGGTAAATCTCCTCTGCACCCTCTCCAAGGCTTCCACATCCTTCCTAAAATATCGCGACCAGAACTGCACACAGTACTCCAAATGAGGCCTTACCAAGGTCCTGTACAGCTGCATCATCACCTCACGGCTCTTAAATTCAATCCCTCTGCTAATGAACGCTAACACCCCATATGCCTTCTTCACAGCCCTATCCACTTGAGTTGCAACTTTCAACGATCTATGCACATAGACCCCAAGGTCTCTCTGCTCCTCCACATGCCCAAGAACCCTACCGTTAACCCAGTATTTTGCATTCGTGTTTGTCCTTCCAAAATGGACGACCTCACACTTTTCAGGGTTAAACTCCATCTGCCACTTTTCAGCCCAGCACTGCAACCTATCCAAGTCCCTTTGCAGACGACAATAGCCCTCCTCGGTATCCACAACTCCACCAACCTTTGTATCATCTGCAAATTTACTGACCCACCCTTCGACTTCCTCATCCAAGTCGTTAATAAAAATCACAAACAGGAGAGGACCCAGAACTGATCCCTGTGGCACGCCACTGGTAACTGGGCTCCAGGCTGAGTATTTACCATCTAAGACCACTCTCTGCCTTCTATCAGTTAGCCAATTCTTAATCCAACTGGCCACATTCCCCACTATCCCATGCCTCCTGACTTTCTCCATAAGTCTACCATGGGGGACCTTATCAAATGCCTTACTAAAATCCATGTACACCACATCCACTGGTTTACCCTCATCCACTTGCTTGGTCACCTGCTCAAAGAATTCAATCAGGCTTGTGAGGCAAGACCTACCCCTCACAAAACCGTGCTGACTGTCCCGAATCAAGCAGTGTCTTTCCAGATGCTCAGAAATCCTATCCCTCAGCACCTTTTCCATCAACTTGCCTACCACCGAAGTAAGACTAACTGGCCTGTAATTCCCAGGGTTGTTCCTATTCCCTTTCTTGAACAGGGGCACCACATTTGCCACCCTCCAATCACCTGGTACCACCCCCGTCAACAGAGAAGATGAAAAGATCATTGCCAGCGGCTCTGCAATTTCATCCCTTGCTTCCCATAACATCCTTGGATATACCCCGTCAGGCCCGGGAGACTTGTCTATCTTCAAGTTATTCAAAAGCCCCAACACATCTTCCCTCCTAACGAGCACTTCCTCGAGCTTACCAGTCTGTTTCACACCGTCCTCTTCAGTAATACACCCCTTCTCATTCGTAAATACCGAAGAGAAGTACTCATTCAAAACCTCACTTATCTCTTCCGGCTCAACACACAGTCTCCCGCTATTGTCCTTGACCGGACCTACGGTCCCCCTAGTCATCCTCATATTTCTGACATACGCGTAAAAGGCCTTGGGGTTTTCTTTTATCCTACCCGCCAAGCATTTTTCATGCCCTCTCTTAGCTCTCCTAATCCCTTTCTTCAGATCCTTCCTGGCCATCTTGTATCCCTCCAGAGCTATGCCTGTGCCCTTTTTCCTCAACCTTATATACGCATCCTTCTTCTTCCTAACAAGACTCTCAACCTCTCTTGTCAACCACGGTTCCCTCACATGACCATCCCTTCCCTGTCTGACAGGGACATGCTTATCAATGGCCCCTACTATCTGCTCCTTGAAAAAGTTCCACATTTCGACCGTGCCCTTCCCTGCCAGCATATGCTCCCAACTTATGCTCCTCAGTTCCTGCCTGACAGCATCATATCTACCCTTCCCCCAATTGTAAACCTTGCCCTGTTGCACATACCTATCCCTCTCCATTACCACAGTGAATGCTACAGAATTGTGATCACTATCTCCAAAGTGCTCGCCCACCAACAGCTCTATCACTTGCCCTGGTTCATTACCTAGTACCAAATCCAATATTGCCTCCCCTCTGGTCGGGCAGTCTACATACTGAGTCAGAAAAGCTTCCTGGACATACTGCACAAACACTACCCCATCCAAACTATTCGATCTAAAGAGTTGCCAATCAATATTTGGGAAGTTGAAATCCCCCATAATTACTACCCTGTGACTTCTGCTCCTTTCCAAAATCTGTTTCCTAATCTGCTCTTCCACCTCCCTGCTGCTATTGGGGGGCCGATAGAAAACTCCCATCAAGGTGACTGCTCCTTTCCTGTTCCTGACCTCAACCCACAGTGCCTCAGTCGGCAGATCCTCCTCGAAAATTCTTTCAGCAGTTGTTACACTATTTCTAACTAACAATGCCACCCCCCCACCTCTTTTACCACCATTCCTAATCTTATGAAAACATCTATAACCAGGTACCTCCAAGAACCATTCCTCCCCCTCACCTATCCACGTTTCAGTGATGGCCACAACATCGTAGTCCCAAGTGCCCATCCACGCCTTCAATTCACTCACCTTATTCCTGATGCTTCTTGCGTTGAAGTATACGCACTTTAACCCTTCTCCGTGCCCATCTGTCCTCTGCGACAGTGCTACCTTCCCCAATACCTCACTACACTCTTTGTCTTTCTGAGTGGACCCACTGGTCCCTGGACTACAAGTCCGGTTCCCATCCCCCTCCCAAACTAGTTTAAACCCTCCCGAACAGTACTAGCAAACCTCCCTCCCAGGATATTGGTGCCCCTCTGGTTCAGATGCAGCCCGTCCTGTTTGAACAGGTCCCATCTTCCCCAGAATGCAGTCCAATTATCCAAGAACTGGAAGCCCTCCCTCCTACACCATTCCTGCAGCCACGTGTTCAGCTGTGCTCTCTCCCTATTCCTAGCCTCACTATCACGTGGCGCCGGCAACAAACCAGAGATAACAACTCTGTCCGTCCGAGCTTTCAGCTTCCAGCCTAACTCCCTAAACTCACTTCTAACATCTGTGCCACCCTTCCTTCCTACGTCGTTGGTGCCAATGTGCACCACGACCTCTGGCTGCTCCCCCTCCCCTTTAAGGATCCTGAAGACGCGATCACAAACATCACGGACCCTGGCACCAGGGAGGCAACAAACCATCCGTGCGTCTCGCTTGCGCCCACAGAACCGCCTGTCGGTACTCCTCACCATCGAGTCCCCGATGACTAGTGCTCTCCCGTTCTCCCTCCTTCCCTTCTGAGCCACAGTGCAGGACCCCGTGCCAGAGGCCCGTTCACTGCAGCCTGCCCCCGATAGGCCGTCCCCCCCAACAGTATCTAAAACTGTATACTTGTTGCTGAGGGAACGATCACAGGAGATCCCTGCACTGACCTCTTCCCACCTCTAACTGTTACCCAGCTGCCTTTGTTTTGTGGAGTAACGACATCCCTGTAGCTTCTATCTATCACCCCCTCAGCTTCCCGAATGATCCTCAGTTCATCCAGCTCCAGCTCCAGTTCCCTAACACGGTCTGATAGGAGCTGGAGACGGATGCACTTCCAGCAGGTGAAGTCGGCAGGGTCACCGGAGGTTCCCCTCACCTCGAACATACTGCAGGAGGAGCACTGCACTCCCCTGGCTGCCATTTCTTTTACTCAATTACCCCTTAATTAAGTACAAATATAGATATTAACAAAAACAGTGAAATAGCTTACCTGTTCAGTCCTTTTTGGTTAGAGGAGGAGGGTAAAAAGGGTCTTATTATTAGGTTAGAGGAGGAGGATGGGTGGGAGACACTACATGTGTAGTGTCTCGGGTTAACTCTGCTCCGCACCTTTAAAGAAAATACCTACCCAGGAGTCCTTGCTGCCGTCCAGCTTCCGGTTCCTCCCGCGCCAAAAGTAACTTGAACACAAGGAAAACAGTAAGTACAACTTTCAAAACACAGCTCCTGGTGCCTTCACTTACCCACCGAAGAGTCGCTACCTTCTCCTGCTGCTCCGCCGGGAAATGAGGCCGAGTCCACGGAGCTCCGCACCTTTAAAGAAAATACCTACCCAGGAGTCCTTGCTGCCGTCCAGCTTCCGGTTCCTCCCGCGCCAAAAGTAACTTGAACACAAGGAAAACAGTAAGTACAACTTTCAAAACACAGCTCCTGGTGCCTTCACTTACCCACCGAAGAGTCGCTACCTTCTCCTGCTGCTAGGGTTAGGGGTTAGGGGTTAGAGTTAGGGTTAGGGTTAGGGTTAGGGTTAGGGTTCGGGTTCGGGTTAGGGTGAGGGTTAGTGTTACGGTTAGGGGTTAGGGGTAGGGTTAGTGTTAGGGGTTAGGGGTTAGGGGTTAGGTTTAGGGTTAGTGTTAGGTTTAGGGTTAGGGTTAGGGTTCGGGTTCGGGTTAGGGTTAGGGTTAGGGTTAGGGTTGGGGTTCGGGTTAGGGGTTAGGGTTAGGGTTAGGGTTAGGGTTAGGTTTGGGGGTTAGGGTTAGGGGTTAGGGTTAGGGGTTAGGGTTAGGGTTAGGGTTAGGGTTAGGGGTTATGGTTAGGGTTAGGGTTAGAACATAGAACATAGAACATAGAAAAATACAGCACAGAACAGGCCCTTCGGCCCACGATGTTGTGCCGATCCTTTGTCCTCTGTCAAGGACAATTTAATCTATACCCCATCATTCTCCTTTATCCATATACCTATCTAAAAGCCGTTTGAAAGTCCCTAAAGTTTCTGACTCAACAACTTCCCCAGGCAAGGCATTCCATGCCCCGACCACTCTCTGGGTAAAGAACCTTCCCCTGACATCCCCCTTATATCTCCCACCCTTCACTTTAAATTTATGACCCCTTGTAACGCTTTGCTCCACCCGGGGAAAAAGTTTCTGACTGTCTACCCTATCTATTCCCCTGATCATCTTATAAACCTCTATCATGTCACCCCTCATCCTTCTCCGTTCTAATGAGAAGAGGCCTAGAATGTTCAGCCTTTCCTCGTAAGACTTATTCTCCATTCCAGGCAACATCCTGGTAAATCTCCTCTGCACCCTCTCCAAGGCTTCCACATCCTTCCTAAAATGAGGCGACCAGAACTGCACACAGTACTCCAAATGAGGCCTTACCAAGGTCCTGTACAGCTGCATCATCACCTCACGGCTCTTAAATTCAATCCCTCTGCTAATGAACGCTAACACCCCATATGCCTTCTTCACAGCCCTATCCACTTGAGTTGCAACTTTCAACGATCTATGCACATAGACCCCAAGGTCTCTCTGCTCCTCCACATGCCCAAGAACCCTACCGTTAACCCAGTATTTTGCATTCGTGTTTGTCCTTCCAAAATGGACGACCTCACACTTTTCAGGGTTAAACTCCATCTGCCACTTTTCAGCCCAGCACTGCAACCTATCCAAGTCCCTTTGCAGACGACAATAGCCCTCCTCGGTATCCACAACTCCACCAACCTTTGTATCATCTGCAAATTTACTGACCCACCCTTCGACTTCCTCATCCAAGTCGTTAATAAAAATCACAAACAGGAGAGGACCCAGAACTGATCCCTGTGGCACGCCACTGGTAACTGGGCTCCAGGCTGAGTATTTACCATCTAAGACCACTCTCTGCCTTCTATCAGTTAGCCAATTCTTAATCCAACTGGCCACATTCCCCACTATCCCATGCCTCCTGACTTTCTCCATAAGTCTACCATGGGGGACCTTATCAAATGCCTTACTAAAATCCATGTACACCACATCCACTGGTTTACCCTCATCCACTTGCTTGGTCACCTGCTCAAAGAATTCAATCAGGCTTGTGAGGCAAGACCTACCCCTCACAAAACCGTGCTGACTGTCCCGAATCAAGCAGTGTCTTTCCAGATGCTCAGAAATCCTATCCCTCAGCACCTTTTCCATCAACTTGCCTACCACCGAAGTAAGACTAACTGGCCTGTAATTCCCAGGGTTGTTCCTATTCCCTTTCTTGAACAGGGGCACAACATTTGCCACCCTCCAATCACCTGGTACCACCCCCGTCAACAGAGAAGATGAAAAGATCATTGCCAGCGGCTCTGCAATTTCATCCCTTGCTTCCCATAACATCCTTGGATATACCCCGTCAGGCCCGGGAGACTTGTCTATCTTCAAGTTATTCAAAAACCCCAACACATCTTCCCTCCTAACGAGCACTTCCTCGAGCTTACCAGTCTGTTTCACACCGTCCTCTTCAGTAATACACCCCTTCTCATTCGTAAATACCGAAGAGAAGTACTCATTCAAAACCTCACTTATCTCTTCCGGCTCAACACACAGTCTCCCGCTATTGTCCTTGACCGGACCTACGGTCCCCCTAGTCATCCTCATATTTCTGACATACGCGTAAAAGGCCTTGGGGTTTTCTTTTATCCTACCCGCCAAGCATTTTTCATGCCCTCTCTTAGCTCTCCTAATCCCTTTCTTCAGATCCTTCCTGGCCATCTTGTATCCCTCCAGAGCTATGCCTGTGCCCTTTTTCCTCAACCTTATATACGCATCCTTCTTCTTCCTAACAAGACTCTCAACCTCTCTTGTCAACCACGGTTCCCTCACATGACCATCCCTTCCCTGTCTGACAGGGACATGCTTATCAATGGCCCCTACTATCTGCTCCTTGAAAAAGTTCCACATTTCGACCGTGCCCTTCCCTGCCAGCATATGCTCCCAACTTATGCTCCTCAGTTCCTGCCTGACAGCATCATATCTACCCTTCCCCCAATTGTAAACCTTGCCCTGTTGCACATACCTATCCCTCTCCATTACCACAGTGAATGCTACAGAATTGTGATCACTATCTCCAAAGTGCTCGCCCACCAACAGCTCTATCACTTGCCCTGGTTCATTACCTAGTACCAAATCCAATATTGCCTCCCCTCTGGTCGGGCAGTCTACATACTGAGTCAGAAAAGCTTCCTGGACATACTGCACAAACACTACCCCATCCAAACTATTCGATCTAAAGAGTTGCCAATCAATATTTGGGAAGTTGAAATCCCCCATAATTACTACCCTGTGACTTCTACTCCTTTCCAAAATCTGTTTCCCAATCTGCTCTTCCACCTCCCTGCTGCTATTGGGGGGCCGATAGAAAACTCCCATCAAGGTGACTGCTCCTTTCCTGTTCCTGACCTCAACCCACAGTGCC
>NW_027141209.1:260000-275334 GCF_036365525.1 Heterodontus francisci
AAGTTAGGTTTAGGGTTAGCGGGCAGTTTTGTGCTTAGGTACTCATTTCTAGAGTTTAGTTTCACGAGAAGCTGCCACTTTTATTTGGCCCACGCCTTGAGTTGGTGTCTGTCCTCTCGCCTTGCCAACTAACTAGGACTACGGATGCTTCCCAACGTTTCGCCGTCAACTACGGCTTCATCAGGGGAACTGCGTTATGGCAGCACTTGGACCAGGCACAACGGAAGGCGTGTCACTTTCAAGTTAGGTTTAGGGTTAGCGGGCAGTTTTGTGCTTAGGTACTCATTTCTAGAGTTTAGTTTCACGAGAAGCTGCCACTTTTATTTGGCCCACGCCTTGAGTTGGTGTCTGTCCTCTCGCCTTGCCAACTAACTAGGACTACGGATGCTTCCCAACGTTTCGCCGTCAACTACGGCTTCATCAGGGGAACTGCGTTATGGCAGCACTTGGACCAGGCACAACGGAAGGCGTGTCACTTTCAAGTTAGGTTTAGGGTTAGCGGGCAGTTTTGTGCTTAGGTACTCATTTCTAGAGTTTAGTTTCACGAGAAGCTGCCACTTTTATTTGGCCCACGCCTTGAGTTGGTGTCTGTCCTCTCGCCTTGCCAACTAACTAGGACTACGGATGCTTCCCAACGTTTCGCCGTCAACTACGGCTTCATCAGGGGAACTGCGTTATGGCAGCACTTGGACCAGGCACAACGGAAGGCGTGTCACTTTCAAGTTAGGTTTAGGGTTAGCGGGCAGTTTTGTGCTTAGGTACTCATTTCTAGAGTTTAGTTTCACGAGAAGCTGCCACTTTTATTTGGCCCACGCCTTGAGTTGGTGTCTGTCCTCTCGCCTTGCCAACTAACTAGGACTACGGATGCTTCCCAACGTTTCGCCGTCAACTACGGCTTCATCAGGGGAACTGCGTTATGGCAGCACTTGGACCAGGCACAACGGAAGGCGTGTCACTTTCAAGTTAGGTTTAGGGTTAGCGGGCAGTTTTGTGCTTAGGTACTCATTTCTAGAGTTTAGTTTCACGAGAAGCTGCCACTTTTATTTGGCCCACGCCTTGAGTTGGTGTCTGTCCTCTCGCCTTGCCAACTAACTAGGACTACGGATGCTTCCCAACGTTTCGCCGTCAACTACGGCTTCATCAGGGGAACTGCGTTATGGCAGCACTTGGACCAGGCACAACGGAAGGCGTGTCACTTTCAAGTTAGGTTTAGGGTTAGCGGGCAGTTTTGTGCTTAGGTACTCATTTCTAGAGTTTAGTTTCACGAGAAGCTGCCACTTTTATTTGGCCCACGCCTTGAGTTGGTGTCTGTCCTCTCGCCTTGCCAACTAACTAGGACTACGGATGCTTCCCAACGTTTCGCCGTCAACTACGGCTTCATCAGGGGAACTGCGTTATGGCAGCACTTGGACCAGGCACAACGGAAGGCGTGTCACTTTCAAGTTAGGTTTAGGGTTAGCGGGCAGTTTTGTGCTTAGGTACTCATTTCTAGAGTTTAGTTTCACGAGAAGCTGCCACTTTTATTTGGCCCACGCCTTGAGTTGGTGTCTGTCCTCTCGCCTTGCCAACTAACTAGGACTACGGATGCTTCCCAACGTTTCGCCGTCAACTACGGCTTCATCAGGGGAACTGCGTTATGGCAGCACTTGGACCAGGCACAACGGAAGGCGTGTCACTTTCAAGTTAGGTTTAGGGTTAGCGGGCAGTTTTGTGCTTAGGTACTCATTTCTAGAGTTTAGTTTCACGAGAAGCTGCCACTTTTATTTGGCCCACGCCTTGAGTTGGTGTCTGTCCTCTCGCCTTGCCAACTAACTAGGACTACGGATGCTTCCCAACGTTTCGCCGTCAACTACGGCTTCATCAGGGGAACTGCGTTATGGCAGCACTTGGACCAGGCACAACGGAAGGCGTGTCACTTTCAAGTTAGGTTTAGGGTTAGCGGGCAGTTTTGTGCTTAGGTACTCATTTCTAGAGTTTAGTTTCACGAGAAGCTGCCACTTTTATTTGGCCCACGCCTTGAGTTGGTGTCTGTCCTCTCGCCTTGCCAACTAACTAGGACTACGGATGCTTCCCAACGTTTCGCCGTCAACTACGGCTTCATCAGGGGAACTGCGTTATGGCAGCACTTGGACCAGGCACAACGGAAGGCGTGTCACTTTCAAGTTAGGTTTAGGGTTAGCGGGCAGTTTTGTGCTTAGGTACTCATTTCTAGAGTTTAGTTTCACGAGAAGCTGCCACTTTTATTTGGCCCACGCCTTGAGTTGGTGTCTGTCCTCTCGCCTTGCCAACTAACTAGGACTACGGATGCTTCCCAACGTTTCGCCGTCAACTACGGCTTCATCAGGGGAACTGCGTTATGGCAGCACTTGGACCAGGCACAACGGAAGGCGTGTCACTTTCAAGTTAGGTTTAGGGTTAGCGGGCAGTTTTGTGCTTAGGTACTCATTTCTAGAGTTTAGTTTCACGAGAAGCTGCCACTTTTATTTGGCCCACGCCTTGAGTTGGTGTCTGTCCTCTCGCCTTGCCAACTAACTAGGACTACGGATGCTTCCCAACGTTTCGCCGTCAACTACGGCTTCATCAGGGGAACTGCGTTATGGCAGCACTTGGACCAGGCACAACGGAAGGCGTGTCACTTTCAAGTTAGGTTTAGGGTTAGCGGGCAGTTTTGTGCTTAGGTACTCATTTCTAGAGTTTAGTTTCACGAGAAGCTGCCACTTTTATTTGGCCCACGCCTTGAGTTGGTGTCTGTCCTCTCGCCTTGCCAACTAACTAGGACTACGGATGCTTCCCAACGTTTCGCCGTCAACTACGGCTTCATCAGGGGAACTGCGTTATGGCAGCACTTGGACCAGGCACAACGGAAGGCGTGTCACTTTCAAGTTAGGTTTAGGGTTAGCGGGCAGTTTTGTGCTTAGGTACTCATTTCTAGAGTTTAGTTTCACGAGAAGCTGCCACTTTTATTTGGCCCACGCCTTGAGTTGGTGTCTGTCCTCTCGCCTTGCCAACTAACTAGGACTACGGATGCTTCCCAACGTTTCGCCGTCAACTACGGCTTCATCAGGGGAACTGCGTTATGGCAGCACTTGGACCAGGCACAACGGAAGGCGTGTCACTTTCAAGTTAGGTTTAGGGTTAGCGGGCAGTTTTGTGCTTAGGTACTCATTTCTAGAGTTTAGTTTCACGAGAAGCTGCCACTTTTATTTGGCCCACGCCTTGAGTTGGTGTCTGTCCTCTCGCCTTGCCAACTAACTAGGACTACGGATGCTTCCCAACGTTTCGCCGTCAACTACGGCTTCATCAGGGGAACTGCGTTATGGCAGCACTTGGACCAGGCACAACGGAAGGCGTGTCACTTTCAAGTTAGGTTTAGGGTTAGCGGGCAGTTTTGTGCTTAGGTACTCATTTCTAGAGTTTAGTTTCACGAGAAGCTGCCACTTTTATTTGGCCCACGCCTTGAGTTGGTGTCTGTCCTCTCGCCTTGCCAACTAACTAGGACTACGGATGCTTCCCAACGTTTCGCCGTCAACTACGGCTTCATCAGGGGAACTGCGTTATGGCAGCACTTGGACCAGGCACAACGGAAGGCGTGTCACTTTCAAGTTAGGTTTAGGGTTAGCGGGCAGTTTTGTGCTTAGGTACTCATTTCTAGAGTTTAGTTTCACGAGAAGCTGCCACTTTTATTTGGCCCACGCCTTGAGTTGGTGTCTGTCCTCTCGCCTTGCCAACTAACTAGGACTACGGATGCTTCCCAACGTTTCGCCGTCAACTACGGCTTCATCAGGGGAACTGCGTTATGGCAGCACTTGGACCAGGCACAACGGAAGGCGTGTCACTTTCAAGTTAGGTTTAGGGTTAGCGGGCAGTTTTGTGCTTAGGTACTCATTTCTAGAGTTTAGTTTCACGAGAAGCTGCCACTTTTATTTGGCCCACGCCTTGAGTTGGTGTCTGTCCTCTCGCCTTGCCAACTAACTAGGACTACGGATGCTTCCCAACGTTTCGCCGTCAACTACGGCTTCATCAGGGGAACTGCGTTATGGCAGCACTTGGACCAGGCACAACGGAAGGCGTGTCACTTTCAAGTTAGGTTTAGGGTTAGCGGGCAGTTTTGTGCTTAGGTACTCATTTCTAGAGTTTAGTTTCACGAGAAGCTGCCACTTTTATTTGGCCCACGCCTTGAGTTGGTGTCTGTCCTCTCGCCTTGCCAACTAACTAGGACTACGGATGCTTCCCAACGTTTCGCCGTCAACTACGGCTTCATCAGGGGAACTGCGTTATGGCAGCACTTGGACCAGGCACAACGGAAGGCGTGTCACTTTCAAGTTAGGTTTAGGGTTAGCGGGCAGTTTTGTGCTTAGGTACTCATTTCTAGAGTTTAGTTTCACGAGAAGCTGCCACTTTTATTTGGCCCACGCCTTGAGTTGGTGTCTGTCCTCTCGCCTTGCCAACTAACTAGGACTACGGATGCTTCCCAACGTTTCGCCGTCAACTACGGCTTCATCAGGGGAACTGCGTTATGGCAGCACTTGGACCAGGCACAACGGAAGGCGTGTCACTTTCAAGTTAGGTTTAGGGTTAGCGGGCAGTTTTGTGCTTAGGTACTCATTTCTAGAGTTTAGTTTCACGAGAAGCTGCCACTTTTATTTGGCCCACGCCTTGAGTTGGTGTCTGTCCTCTCGCCTTGCCAACTAACTAGGACTACGGATGCTTCCCAACGTTTCGCCGTCAACTACGGCTTCATCAGGGGAACTGCGTTATGGCAGCACTTGGACCAGGCACAACGGAAGGCGTGTCACTTTCAAGTTAGGTTTAGGGTTAGCGGGCAGTTTTGTGCTTAGGTACTCATTTCTAGAGTTTAGTTTCACGAGAAGCTGCCACTTTTATTTGGCCCACGCCTTGAGTTGGTGTCTGTCCTCTCGCCTTGCCAACTAACTAGGACTACGGATGCTTCCCAACGTTTCGCCGTCAACTACGGCTTCATCAGGGGAACTGCGTTATGGCAGCACTTGGACCAGGCACAACGGAAGGCGTGTCACTTTCAAGTTAGGTTTAGGGTTAGCGGGCAGTTTTGTGCTTAGGTACTCATTTCTAGAGTTTAGTTTCACGAGAAGCTGCCACTTTTATTTGGCCCACGCCTTGAGTTGGTGTCTGTCCTCTCGCCTTGCCAACTAACTAGGACTACGGATGCTTCCCAACGTTTCGCCGTCAACTACGGCTTCATCAGGGGAACTGCGTTATGGCAGCACTTGGACCAGGCACAACGGAAGGCGTGTCACTTTCAAGTTAGGTTTAGGGTTAGCGGGCAGTTTTGTGCTTAGGTACTCATTTCTAGAGTTTAGTTTCACGAGAAGCTGCCACTTTTATTTGGCCCACGCCTTGAGTTGGTGTCTGTCCTCTCGCCTTGCCAACTAACTAGGACTACGGATGCTTCCCAACGTTTCGCCGTCAACTACGGCTTCATCAGGGGAACTGCGTTATGGCAGCACTTGGACCAGGCACAACGGAAGGCGTGTCACTTTCAAGTTAGGTTTAGGGTTAGCGGGCAGTTTTGTGCTTAGGTACTCATTTCTAGAGTTTAGTTTCACGAGAAGCTGCCACTTTTATTTGGCCCACGCCTTGAGTTGGTGTCTGTCCTCTCGCCTTGCCAACTAACTAGGACTACGGATGCTTCCCAACGTTTCGCCGTCAACTACGGCTTCATCAGGGGAACTGCGTTATGGCAGCACTTGGACCAGGCACAACGGAAGGCGTGTCACTTTCAAGTTAGGTTTAGGGTTAGCGGGCAGTTTTGTGCTTAGGTACTCATTTCTAGAGTTTAGTTTCACGAGAAGCTGCCACTTTTATTTGGCCCACGCCTTGAGTTGGTGTCTGTCCTCTCGCCTTGCCAACTAACTAGGACTACGGATGCTTCCCAACGTTTCGCCGTCAACTACGGCTTCATCAGGGGAACTGCGTTATGGCAGCACTTGGACCAGGCACAACGGAAGGCGTGTCACTTTCAAGTTAGGTTTAGGGTTAGCGGGCAGTTTTGTGCTTAGGTACTCATTTCTAGAGTTTAGTTTCACGAGAAGCTGCCACTTTTATTTGGCCCACGCCTTGAGTTGGTGTCTGTCCTCTCGCCTTGCCAACTAACTAGGACTACGGATGCTTCCCAACGTTTCGCCGTCAACTACGGCTTCATCAGGGGAACTGCGTTATGGCAGCACTTGGACCAGGCACAACGGAAGGCGTGTCACTTTCAAGTTAGGTTTAGGGTTAGCGGGCAGTTTTGTGCTTAGGTACTCATTTCTAGAGTTTAGTTTCACGAGAAGCTGCCACTTTTATTTGGCCCACGCCTTGAGTTGGTGTCTGTCCTCTCGCCTTGCCAACTAACTAGGACTACGGATGCTTCCCAACGTTTCGCCGTCAACTACGGCTTCATCAGGGGAACTGCGTTATGGCAGCACTTGGACCAGGCACAACGGAAGGCGTGTCACTTTCAAGTTAGGTTTAGGGTTAGCGGGCAGTTTTGTGCTTAGGTACTCATTTCTAGAGTTTAGTTTCACGAGAAGCTGCCACTTTTATTTGGCCCACGCCTTGAGTTGGTGTCTGTCCTCTCGCCTTGCCAACTAACTAGGACTACGGATGCTTCCCAACGTTTCGCCGTCAACTACGGCTTCATCAGGGGAACTGCGTTATGGCAGCACTTGGACCAGGCACAACGGAAGGCGTGTCACTTTCAAGTTAGGTTTAGGGTTAGCGGGCAGTTTTGTGCTTAGGTACTCATTTCTAGAGTTTAGTTTCACGAGAAGCTGCCACTTTTATTTGGCCCACGCCTTGAGTTGGTGTCTGTCCTCTCGCCTTGCCAACTAACTAGGACTACGGATGCTTCCCAACGTTTCGCCGTCAACTACGGCTTCATCAGGGGAACTGCGTTATGGCAGCACTTGGACCAGGCACAACGGAAGGCGTGTCACTTTCAAGTTAGGTTTAGGGTTAGCGGGCAGTTTTGTGCTTAGGTACTCATTTCTAGAGTTTAGTTTCACGAGAAGCTGCCACTTTTATTTGGCCCACGCCTTGAGTTGGTGTCTGTCCTCTCGCCTTGCCAACTAACTAGGACTACGGATGCTTCCCAACGTTTCGCCGTCAACTACGGCTTCATCAGGGGAACTGCGTTATGGCAGCACTTGGACCAGGCACAACGGAAGGCGTGTCACTTTCAAGTTAGGTTTAGGGTTAGCGGGCAGTTTTGTGCTTAGGTACTCATTTCTAGAGTTTAGTTTCACGAGAAGCTGCCACTTTTATTTGGCCCACGCCTTGAGTTGGTGTCTGTCCTCTCGCCTTGCCAACTAACTAGGACTACGGATGCTTCCCAACGTTTCGCCGTCAACTACGGCTTCATCAGGGGAACTGCGTTATGGCAGCACTTGGACCAGGCACAACGGAAGGCGTGTCACTTTCAAGTTAGGTTTAGGGTTAGCGGGCAGTTTTGTGCTTAGGTACTCATTTCTAGAGTTTAGTTTCACGAGAAGCTGCCACTTTTATTTGGCCCACGCCTTGAGTTGGTGTCTGTCCTCTCGCCTTGCCAACTAACTAGGACTACGGATGCTTCCCAACGTTTCGCCGTCAACTACGGCTTCATCAGGGGAACTGCGTTATGGCAGCACTTGGACCAGGCACAACGGAAGGCGTGTCACTTTCAAGTTAGGTTTAGGGTTAGCGGGCAGTTTTGTGCTTAGGTACTCATTTCTAGAGTTTAGTTTCACGAGAAGCTGCCACTTTTATTTGGCCCACGCCTTGAGTTGGTGTCTGTCCTCTCGCCTTGCCAACTAACTAGGACTACGGATGCTTCCCAACGTTTCGCCGTCAACTACGGCTTCATCAGGGGAACTGCGTTATGGCAGCACTTGGACCAGGCACAACGGAAGGCGTGTCACTTTCAAGTTAGGTTTAGGGTTAGCGGGCAGTTTTGTGCTTAGGTACTCATTTCTAGAGTTTAGTTTCACGAGAAGCTGCCACTTTTATTTGGCCCACGCCTTGAGTTGGTGTCTGTCCTCTCGCCTTGCCAACTAACTAGGACTACGGATGCTTCCCAACGTTTCGCCGTCAACTACGGCTTCATCAGGGGAACTGCGTTATGGCAGCACTTGGACCAGGCACAACGGAAGGCGTGTCACTTTCAAGTTAGGTTTAGGGTTAGCGGGCAGTTTTGTGCTTAGGTACTCATTTCTAGAGTTTAGTTTCACGAGAAGCTGCCACTTTTATTTGGCCCACGCCTTGAGTTGGTGTCTGTCCTCTCGCCTTGCCAACTAACTAGGACTACGGATGCTTCCCAACGTTTCGCCGTCAACTACGGCTTCATCAGGGGAACTGCGTTATGGCAGCACTTGGACCAGGCACAACGGAAGGCGTGTCACTTTCAAGTTAGGTTTAGGGTTAGCGGGCAGTTTTGTGCTTAGGTACTCATTTCTAGAGTTTAGTTTCACGAGAAGCTGCCACTTTTATTTGGCCCACGCCTTGAGTTGGTGTCTGTCCTCTCGCCTTGCCAACTAACTAGGACTACGGATGCTTCCCAACGTTTCGCCGTCAACTACGGCTTCATCAGGGGAACTGCGTTATGGCAGCACTTGGACCAGGCACAACGGAAGGCGTGTCACTTTCAAGTTAGGTTTAGGGTTAGCGGGCAGTTTTGTGCTTAGGTACTCATTTCTAGAGTTTAGTTTCACGAGAAGCTGCCACTTTTATTTGGCCCACGCCTTGAGTTGGTGTCTGTCCTCTCGCCTTGCCAACTAACTAGGACTACGGATGCTTCCCAACGTTTCGCCGTCAACTACGGCTTCATCAGGGGAACTGCGTTATGGCAGCACTTGGACCAGGCACAACGGAAGGCGTGTCACTTTCAAGTTAGGTTTAGGGTTAGCGGGCAGTTTTGTGCTTAGGTACTCATTTCTAGAGTTTAGTTTCACGAGAAGCTGCCACTTTTATTTGGCCCACGCCTTGAGTTGGTGTCTGTCCTCTCGCCTTGCCAACTAACTAGGACTACGGATGCTTCCCAACGTTTCGCCGTCAACTACGGCTTCATCAGGGGAACTGCGTTATGGCAGCACTTGGACCAGGCACAACGGAAGGCGTGTCACTTTCAAGTTAGGTTTAGGGTTAGCGGGCAGTTTTGTGCTTAGGTACTCATTTCTAGAGTTTAGTTTCACGAGAAGCTGCCACTTTTATTTGGCCCACGCCTTGAGTTGGTGTCTGTCCTCTCGCCTTGCCAACTAACTAGGACTACGGATGCTTCCCAACGTTTCGCCGTCAACTACGGCTTCATCAGGGGAACTGCGTTATGGCAGCACTTGGACCAGGCACAACGGAAGGCGTGTCACTTTCAAGTTAGGTTTAGGGTTAGCGGGCAGTTTTGTGCTTAGGTACTCATTTCTAGAGTTTAGTTTCACGAGAAGCTGCCACTTTTATTTGGCCCACGCCTTGAGTTGGTGTCTGTCCTCTCGCCTTGCCAACTAACTAGGACTACGGATGCTTCCCAACGTTTCGCCGTCAACTACGGCTTCATCAGGGGAACTGCGTTATGGCAGCACTTGGACCAGGCACAACGGAAGGCGTGTCACTTTCAAGTTAGGTTTAGGGTTAGCGGGCAGTTTTGTGCTTAGGTACTCATTTCTAGAGTTTAGTTTCACGAGAAGCTGCCACTTTTATTTGGCCCACGCCTTGAGTTGGTGTCTGTCCTCTCGCCTTGCCAACTAACTAGGACTACGGATGCTTCCCAACGTTTCGCCGTCAACTACGGCTTCATCAGGGGAACTGCGTTATGGCAGCACTTGGACCAGGCACAACGGAAGGCGTGTCACTTTCAAGTTAGGTTTAGGGTTAGCGGGCAGTTTTGTGCTTAGGTACTCATTTCTAGAGTTTAGTTTCACGAGAAGCTGCCACTTTTATTTGGCCCACGCCTTGAGTTGGTGTCTGTCCTCTCGCCTTGCCAACTAACTAGGACTACGGATGCTTCCCAACGTTTCGCCGTCAACTACGGCTTCATCAGGGGAACTGCGTTATGGCAGCACTTGGACCAGGCACAACGGAAGGCGTGTCACTTTCAAGTTAGGTTTAGGGTTAGCGGGCAGTTTTGTGCTTAGGTACTCATTTCTAGAGTTTAGTTTCACGAGAAGCTGCCACTTTTATTTGGCCCACGCCTTGAGTTGGTGTCTGTCCTCTCGCCTTGCCAACTAACTAGGACTACGGATGCTTCCCAACGTTTCGCCGTCAACTACGGCTTCATCAGGGGAACTGCGTTATGGCAGCACTTGGACCAGGCACAACGGAAGGCGTGTCACTTTCAAGTTAGGTTTAGGGTTAGCGGGCAGTTTTGTGCTTAGGTACTCATTTCTAGAGTTTAGTTTCACGAGAAGCTGCCACTTTTATTTGGCCCACGCCTTGAGTTGGTGTCTGTCCTCTCGCCTTGCCAACTAACTAGGACTACGGATGCTTCCCAACGTTTCGCCGTCAACTACGGCTTCATCAGGGGAACTGCGTTATGGCAGCACTTGGACCAGGCACAACGGAAGGCGTGTCACTTTCAAGTTAGGTTTAGGGTTAGCGGGCAGTTTTATGCTTAGGTACTCATTTCTAGAGTTTAGTTTCACGAGAAGCTGCCACTTTTATTTGGCCCACGCCTTGAGTTGGTGTCTGTCCTCTCGCCTTGCCAACTAACTAGGACTACGGATGCTTCCCAACGTTTCGCCGTCAACTACGGCTTCATCAGGGGAACTGCGTTATGGCAGCACTTGGACCAGGCACAACGGAAGGCGTGTCACTTTCAAGTTAGGTTTAGGGTTAGCGGGCAGTTTTGTGCTTAGGTACTCATTTCTAGAGTTTAGTTTCACGAGAAGCTGCCACTTTTATTTGGCCCACGCCTTGAGTTGGTGTCTGTCCTCTCGCCTTGCCAACTAACTAGGACTACGGATGCTTCCCAACGTTTCGCCGTCAACTACGGCTTCATCAGGGGAACTGCGTTATGGCAGCACTTGGACCAGGCACAACGGAAGGCGTGTCACTTTCAAGTTAGGTTTAGGGTTAGCGGGCAGTTTTGTGCTTAGGTACTCATTTCTAGAGTTTAGTTTCACGAGAAGCTGCCACTTTTATTTGGCCCACGCCTTGAGTTGGTGTCTGTCCTCTCGCCTTGCCAACTAACTAGGACTACGGATGCTTCCCAACGTTTCGCCGTCAACTACGGCTTCATCAGGGGAACTGCGTTATGGCAGCACTTGGACCAGGCACAACGGAAGGCGTGTCACTTTCAAGTTAGGTTTAGGGTTAGCGGGCAGTTTTGTGCTTAGGTACTCATTTCTAGAGTTTAGTTTCACGAGAAGCTGCCACTTTTATTTGGCCCACGCCTTGAGTTGGTGTCTGTCCTCTCGCCTTGCCAACTAACTAGGACTACGGATGCTTCCCAACGTTTCGCCGTCAACTACGGCTTCATCAGGGGAACTGCGTTATGGCAGCACTTGGACCAGGCACAACGGAAGGCGTGTCACTTTCAAGTTAGGTTTAGGGTTAGCGGGCAGTTTTGTGCTTAGGTACTCATTTCTAGAGTTTAGTTTCACGAGAAGCTGCCACTTTTATTTGGCCCACGCCTTGAGTTGGTGTCTGTCCTCTCGCCTTGCCAACTAACTAGGACTACGGATGCTTCCCAACGTTTCGCCGTCAACTACGGCTTCATCAGGGGAACTGCGTTATGGCAGCACTTGGACCAGGCACAACGGAAGGCGTGTCACTTTCAAGTTAGGTTTAGGGTTAGCGGGCAGTTTTGTGCTTAGGTACTCATTTCTAGAGTTTAGTTTCACGAGAAGCTGCCACTTTTATTTGGCCCACGCCTTGAGTTGGTGTCTGTCCTCTCGCCTTGCCAACTAACTAGGACTACGGATGCTTCCCAACGTTTCGCCGTCAACTACGGCTTCATCAGGGGAACTGCGTTATGGCAGCACTTGGACCAGGCACAACGGAAGGCGTGTCACTTTCAAGTTAGGTTTAGGGTTAGCGGGCAGTTTTGT
This sequence comes from Heterodontus francisci, assembly GCF_036365525.1. Taxonomy (NCBI): domain Eukaryota; kingdom Metazoa; phylum Chordata; class Chondrichthyes; order Heterodontiformes; family Heterodontidae; genus Heterodontus; species Heterodontus francisci. The sequence continues at coordinate 272,033 of NW_027141209.1, forward strand.
GCTTAGGTACTCATTTCTAGAGTTTAGTTTCACGAGAAGCTGCCACTTTTATTTGGCCCACGCCTTGAGTTGGTGTCTGTCCTCTCGCCTTGCCAACTAACTAGGACTACGGATGCTTCCCAACGTTTCGCCGTCAACTACGGCTTCATCAGGGGAACTGCGTTATGGCAGCACTTGGACCAGGCACAACGGAAGGCGTGTCACTTTCAAGTTAGGTTTAGGGTTAGCGGGCAGTTTTGTGCTTAGGTACTCATTTCTAGAGTTTAGTTTCACGAGAAGCTGCCACTTTTATTTGGCCCACGCCTTGAGTTGGTGTCTGTCCTCTCGCCTTGCCAACTAACTAGGACTACGGATGCTTCCCAACGTTTCGCCGTCAACTACGGCTTCATCAGGGGAACTGCGTTATGGCAGCACTTGGACCAGGCACAACGGAAGGCGTGTCACTTTCAAGTTAGGTTTAGGGTTAGCGGGCAGTTTTGTGCTTAGGTACTCATTTCTAGAGTTTAGTTTCACGAGAAGCTGCCACTTTTATTTGGCCCACGCCTTGAGTTGGTGTCTGTCCTCTCGCCTTGCCAACTAACTAGGACTACGGATGCTTCCCAACGTTTCGCCGTCAACTACGGCTTCATCAGGGGAACTGCGTTATGGCAGCACTTGGACCAGGCACAACGGAAGGCGTGTCACTTTCAAGTTAGGTTTAGGGTTAGCGGGCAGTTTTGTGCTTAGGTACTCATTTCTAGAGTTTAGTTTCACGAGAAGCTGCCACTTTTATTTGGCCCACGCCTTGAGTTGGTGTCTGTCCTCTCGCCTTGCCAACTAACTAGGACTACGGATGCTTCCCAACGTTTCGCCGTCAACTACGGCTTCATCAGGGGAACTGCGTTATGGCAGCACTTGGACCAGGCACAACGGAAGGCGTGTCACTTTCAAGTTAGGTTTAGGGTTAGCGGGCAGTTTTGTGCTTAGGTACTCATTTCTAGAGTTTAGTTTCACGAGAAGCTGCCACTTTTATTTGGCCCACGCCTTGAGTTGGTGTCTGTCCTCTCGCCTTGCCAACTAACTAGGACTACGGATGCTTCCCAACGTTTCGCCGTCAACTACGGCTTCATCAGGGGAACTGCGTTATGGCAGCACTTGGACCAGGCACAACGGAAGGCGTGTCACTTTCAAGTTAGGTTTAGGGTTAGCGGGCAGTTTTGTGCTTAGGTACTCATTTCTAGAGTTTAGTTTCACGAGAAGCTGCCACTTTTATTTGGCCCACGCCTTGAGTTGGTGTCTGTCCTCTCGCCTTGCCAACTAACTAGGACTACGGATGCTTCCCAACGTTTCGCCGTCAACTACGGCTTCATCAGGGGAACTGCGTTATGGCAGCACTTGGACCAGGCACAACGGAAGGCGTGTCACTTTCAAGTTAGGTTTAGGGTTAGCGGGCAGTTTTGTGCTTAGGTACTCATTTCTAGAGTTTAGTTTCACGAGAAGCTGCCACTTTTATTTGGCCCACGCCTTGAGTTGGTGTCTGTCCTCTCGCCTTGCCAACTAACTAGGACTACGGATGCTTCCCAACGTTTCGCCGTCAACTACGGCTTCATCAGGGGAACTGCGTTATGGCAGCACTTGGACCAGGCACAACGGAAGGCGTGTCACTTTCAAGTTAGGTTTAGGGTTAGCGGGCAGTTTTGTGCTTAGGTACTCATTTCTAGAGTTTAGTTTCACGAGAAGCTGCCACTTTTATTTGGCCCACGCCTTGAGTTGGTGTCTGTCCTCTCGCCTTGCCAACTAACTAGGACTACGGATGCTTCCCAACGTTTCGCCGTCAACTACGGCTTCATCAGGGGAACTGCGTTATGGCAGCACTTGGACCAGGCACAACGGAAGGCGTGTCACTTTCAAGTTAGGTTTAGGGTTAGCGGGCAGTTTTGTGCTTAGGTACTCATTTCTAGAGTTTAGTTTCACGAGAAGCTGCCACTTTTATTTGGCCCACGCCTTGAGTTGGTGTCTGTCCTCTCGCCTTGCCAACTAACTAGGACTACGGATGCTTCCCAACGTTTCGCCGTCAACTACGGCTTCATCAGGGGAACTGCGTTATGGCAGCACTTGGACCAGGCACAACGGAAGGCGTGTCACTTTCAAGTTAGGTTTAGGGTTAGCGGGCAGTTTTGTGCTTAGGTACTCATTTCTAGAGTTTAGTTTCACGAGAAGCTGCCACTTTTATTTGGCCCACGCCTTGAGTTGGTGTCTGTCCTCTCGCCTTGCCAACTAACTAGGACTACGGATGCTTCCCAACGTTTCGCCGTCAACTACGGCTTCATCAGGGGAACTGCGTTATGGCAGCACTTGGACCAGGCACAACGGAAGGCGTGTCACTTTCAAGTTAGGTTTAGGGTTAGCGGGCAGTTTTGTGCTTAGGTACTCATTTCTAGAGTTTAGTTTCACGAGAAGCTGCCACTTTTATTTGGCCCACGCCTTGAGTTGGTGTCTGTCCTCTCGCCTTGCCAACTAACTAGGACTACGGATGCTTCCCAACGTTTCGCCGTCAACTACGGCTTCATCAGGGGAACTGCGTTATGGCAGCACTTGGACCAGGCACAACGGAAGGCGTGTCACTTTCAAGTTAGGTTTAGGGTTAGCGGGCAGTTTTGTGCTTAGGTACTCATTTCTAGAGTTTAGTTTCACGAGAAGCTGCCACTTTTATTTAGCCCACGCCTTGAGTTGGTGTCTGTCCTCTCGCCTTGCCAACTAACTAGGACTACGGATGCTTCCCAACGTTTCGCCGTCAACTACGGCTTCATCAGGGGAACTGCGTTATGGCAGCACTTGGACCAGGCACAACGGAAGGCGTGTCACTTTCAAGTTAGGTTTAGGGTTAGCGGGCAGTTTTGTGCTTAGGTACTCATTTCTAGAGTTTAGTTTCACGAGAAGCTGCCACTTTTATTTGGCCCACGCCTTGAGTTGGTGTCTGTCCTCTCGCCTTGCCAACTAACTAGGACTACGGATGCTTCCCAACGTTTCGCCGTCAACTACGGCTTCATCAGGGGAACTGCGTTATGGCAGCACTTGGACCAGGCACAACGGAAGGCGTGTCACTTTCAAGTTAGGTTTAGGGTTAGCGGGCAGTTTTGTGCTTAGGTACTCATTTCTAGAGTTTAGTTTCACGAGAAGCTGCCACTTTTATTTGGCCCACGCCTTGAGTTGGTGTCTGTCCTCTCGCCTTGCCAACTAACTAGGACTACGGATGCTTCCCAACGTTTCGCCGTCAACTACGGCTTCATCAGGGGAACTGCGTTATGGCAGCACTTGGACCA
>NW_027141210.1:0-22500 GCF_036365525.1 Heterodontus francisci
GGGGGAGTGTTTGATGGGGGACAGTGTAGAGGGAGCTTTACTCTGTATCTAACCCCCCGTACTGTACCTATCCTGGGGAGTGTTTGATGGGGGACAGTGTAGAGGGAGCTTTACTCTGTATCTAACCACCCGTACTGTACCTGTCCCTGGGAGTGTTTGATGGGGACAGTGTAGAGGGAGCTTTACTCTGTATCTAACCCCCCTGTACTGTCCTGGGAGTGTTTGATGGGACAGTGTAGAGGGAGCTTTACTCTGTATCTAACCCCGTGCTGTACCTGTCCTGGGAGTGTTTGATGGGGGACAGTGTAGAGGGAGCTTTACTCTGTATTTAACCCCTTGGTCACTACCTCCGCGAAAAGCTGTTTCCCGTTTTTGAAGTTTTGCTCTCGCTCCCAGGCGCTCCTGCCCTGACCTCCCGGAATTTCAAAGAGGCGGATTTCGAGAAGGTTGTGGACTTCATCGACGAGGGGATTACCATCGCGTTGGAAGTGAAGAAAAACAGGGGTAAACGTCAGCGCCTCGGAGATGGTGGCCGGGGTGGGGTGGGGGGGTGGGGGGGGCGGAGGAGATCGACCGGAACGGTCCCGGGGTGGGAGACGAGGGGGTTCAGTCGATGCGGGGAGACTGGGAGAAGCTGGATTGTTCTTCCTCGGAGCAGAGAAGGTTAAGGGGAGACTTAATGGAGGCGTTAGGAATCAGGAGGGGGGTTTGGATAGAGTAGAGAGAGAGAGAGAGAGAGAGGGAGAAACTGTTTCCGGTGGCGGGGAGGGTCGGTAACCAGAGGAACACAGATGTAAGATAATCGGTAAAGGAACCAGAGGGGGGAGAGGAGGAGAATTTATTTTTAACGCGGGGAGTTGTTGTGATCTGGAACGCGCTGCCTGAAAGGGCGGTGGAAGCACATTCAATAGTAACTTTCAAAAGGGGGGGAATTGGATAAATACTGGAAGGGGGAAAGATTTGCAGGGATGTGAGGATTGGCGACTAATTGGATAGATCTTTCAAAGTGCTAGCACAGGCTCGATGGGCCGAATCGCCGCCTCCTGTGCTGTAAAGATTCGATGGTGAGGGCCGCAGGGTGATTGGGATGGGGCCGAGTTACTGATCCCCTTGTGTTGCTCCCTCAGGTGGGATGCTGAAGGATTTTAAGACGGCTCTGCTGGTGGACGAGGAGGTCAAGTCCAAGTTGTCGGAGCTCCGCGGGAGGGTCGAGGCGTTCGCCCGCTCCTTTCCCATGCCGGGGTTCCAGGACCACTGAGGGAGGCGGGTTTCCGCGGGACGGCCAGGGCGGGAGGACACGACTGCATCCGGACGCGGGCTGACCCGGTGTGTCCCCCGTTTTCCCCCCCCCCCCCCAACCCCATCGCGGCGGGCACACGCGCCTTCCCGGTTTGCCGTGCTCTTCCCATTCCTCGATCTCTCTCTCTCTTTCTCTCTCTCACACACACTCTCTCTCTCTCTCTCTCTTTTTCTCTCTCTCACACACACTCTCTCTCTCTCTCTCTCGGGCACGTGCGCGCTCTCTCTCTCACACACAGACTCTCACGCGCCTGCTCGCGCGCTCTCTCTCTCTCTCTCTCTCTCACACACAGACTCTCATGCTCTCTCTCTCTCTCTCTCTCTCTCTCTCTCACACACAGACTCTCTCTCTCTCTCTCTCTCTCTCGGGCACGTGCGCGCTCTCTCTCTCACACACAGATTCTCACGCGCTCTCTCTCTCTCTCTCTCTCTCTCACACACACACACACGTTCTGCCTCTCGTTCTGTGTTCTCCAAACGGCGGGACCTCGAAGATCGGTTATTCCCATTCGCCTTTTCGCTCCGTCTTCTCGGAATGAGCCCCAACGGTTCTGCAGCTGTTCTATGCAACCCGTGTACAAAAAGATAAATAAATAACTGACGTTATCCCACTGTGCCGTTTTATGTATCGAAGGGAGCGGGTTGTTGGGCCAACGGGGCTCGGGGACGGAATCGAGAGCGTGCAGTCCCGCTCCTCCCCGTGCTTGTTGCTCACGTGGTCATGGGCTGGTTTGGGATTGACCTGATCAGTTGAATGCAGGGTTTGGGTGGGGAGGGGTGGGGGAGGATGTGGCCCCCAATCTGAACCTCGGGGGTCCCTGTACCAATGGGGGGGGGGGGGGGCGGGAAGATTAGGTCCCAGAGGCAAAACTCAGAACACGTGCCCCGACGTTAGATCCTGCAGTCGGACAGCATGTTACTCAACAGTCCCGAGTGTGCTGAGAATTACGCTCACAACCAATTTAAGATCTCGCCGCAGGGCTCACCGATGCTTGCAAGAAGCTGCATATATTCATACGCAACGACCTATCCTCTTCAGGCGCAAGGAACGTGACCCGGCCTTTTTTTTTTGCATCTTTCTTGAATTAAACAAAAAAGAGTGGGTGGGAGGGCAGTAGTTCCCTGGAGCATTCTCCATGGCAACGCCTCGACCAGTCAGGGTCGACCTGCCAACCAATCAGCAGCCACCTTCTCATGTAGTGTAAAAGTGTTGCTCCCTTTGAAATTTGGCATTCTCATGTCTGTCCTGATGAGTGCAAGATGGAAAAGGTGGAAATGTCTCTCTCTTTCTCAGCAACACTCAACAAATCCCTCAGGTTAAAAACTTTTATTGCTGTTACATATTAAAAACTGGATTCTAAGTTCACAAAAAAGGATCCTAGAGGCTTTGCATAGTGTTGGGTTGGGAGGGTCGTGACACCAGAGACAGGAGGCGACTCGGACCGGAAGGGGTTACGCTAACCGCCACGATTTGGCCGTAGGGTCCCGGTTGGCACCTCCCGGCATCGTGGAATGACGGATCCGAGATCGGAAGCTTCTAGAAGTCTGGGCGGGTCTTTCTTCAGTTTGCTGTAATCAGTTTCAACAGCCAGGAACTGCCCGGTCGGTCGGTCGGTCGTGGGTGGGTGTTGGAAGGAAAATAGACAAGTGAGTGAACGCCGCGTACAGAGAAAACAAAACCGGGCTTTTGCGGCAAGGCCTCCGAAATTCCCCGAGGCTGCGAGACACGTGAAGCCTCCGCCGAACCCGAGGGCGAGTACAGAACACAGAACATAGAACAGTACAGTACAGTATCTAGCACATGTTGACAGTCTCTGCTTACCTTGTACTGGTGAGTGGGGCTCAGGTTGTTCCAGGGTTCTGGATTGTTCTTCCGGTCCCAGCTAGTGGGGGGGGGGGGGGTGGGGGGAGAACGCAACAAACACACATTCAGCATTCCTCTGTGTCTCGACACCCGTTGAAGCGCTCCCTCGATACCCGCCTCCGGAGACACTGACTCCTCGCTGGGGCGAGGGAATGGGCGTATTGGGCCAGGAGCTGGCGAGTCTTTCTGTATCAGCCATGGATAGTGCCCCCTCTACCTCCCGCCTCCAAAGTCTGACTACGGGGACTCGAGCGCCAAAAGCCAGGCCTGACCCTCCCCAGTGCCGAGGGAGTGCCGCCCTGGCGGAGGGTCCGTGCTGAGGGAGCGCCGCGCTGTCGGAGGGTCAGTACTGAGGGAGCGCCGCACTGTCGGAGGGTCAGTACCGAGGGAGCGCCGCACTGTCGGAGAGTCAGTACTGAGGGAGCGTCGCACTGTCGGAGGGTCAGTACTGAGGGAGCGTCGCACTGTCGGAGGGTCAGTACTGAGGGAGCGCCGCGCTGTCGGAGGGTCAGTACCGAGGGAGCGTCGCACTGTCGGAGGGTCAGTACTGAGGGAGCGCCGCGCTGTCGGAGGGTCAGTACCGAGGGAGCGCCGCACTGTCGGAGGGTCAGTACCGAGGGAGCGCCGCACTGTCGGAGGGTCAGTACTGAGGGAGCGCCGCTCTGTCGGAGGGTCAGTACTGAGGGAGCGCCGCGCTGTCGGAGGGTCAGTACTGAGGGAGCGCCGCACTGTCGGAGGCGCCGCCTTTCGGACGAGGCGTTAAACCGAGGGCCTCGTCCGCCCTCGCGGGCGGGTGTAAAAGACCCCCAGGGCCTCGTGGGATCCTGCTGTGCATGAATTGGCTGCCGCGTTTCCTGCGGCCGCCGGCAGAAGTAAAAAGCAAACGAGCTGTTCATGGGCTTCGAGACGCCCCCGAGGTGGGGGGGGGGGGGTGAAAGGCGCGGGTTGACTGCGCGTACGAGACAGTTTGCGACCTCCCTCCCCCGAGGATACGTACATGACATCAGGGTTGAATATTGCCAGACGCAGGAGGTAGAGTGAGGCAGTGCTGGATCCCAGACCGATGAAGAAAAAGAGAGGAATCAGCTTGGAGAGAAATTGAGAAGCAAAGTTAGTTTTCAATGCAATCGGGATCTTTTTCGTTCAGCCCTTCATTGCCTGTGCTAGCCCTTTGAAAGATCTATCCAATTCGTCCCCGCCCCCCACATCCCTGCAAATTTTCCCCCTTCCAGTATTTATCCAATTCCCACTTTCGAAAGTTACCATTGAATCTGCTTCCACCGCCCTTTCAGGCAGCGCGTTCCAGATCACAACAACTCCCCGCGTTAGCGAGCGATTCTTCAAATGACTCTTCGTGCTTCTTTTTTGCCCGTCGTACGACGGGGGCCGAGGCGTCGGCGTGAGGTGGAGGGGAGAGGGGGTTTTGTGCAGGCCGCTCACTGTCTCCCTCCCTTCCCTGTCGCCTCGGAGGGGGGAGGTTGCGTGTTTGCAACCCGCTCCAGTGCATAGGGTGGGGCGCTCCCTCGGCACTGACCCTCCGACAGTGCGGCGCTCCCTCAGTACTGACCCTCCGACAGCGCGGCACTCCCTCAGTACTGACCCTCCGACAGTGCGGCGCTCCCTCGGCACTGACCCTCCGACAGTGCGGCGCTCCCTCAGCACTGACCCTCCGACAGTGCGGCGCTCCCTCAGTACTGTCCCTCCGACAGTGCGGCGCTCCCTCAGTACTGACCCTCCGACAGTGCGGCGCTCCCTCAGTACTGACCCTCCGACAGTGCGGCGCTCCTCAGTACTGACCCTCCGACAGTGCGGCGCTCCCTCGGCACTGACCCTCCGACAGTGCGGCGCTCCCTCAGCACTGACCCTCTGACAGTGCGGCGCTCCCTCAGTACTGTCCCGAGGTGTCATCCTCTGGATGTGAGGGCAGCTTAACACCCTCCGAGATCTCCGCTCTCCTCCAATTCCGACCATTCACATATCCCTCTCCTCCGATTCCTTCACCTGCCTGGGGGTGGGGGGGGTCCGAACTCTGCAAATCCCTCCCTGGCCCTCCCTCCCTCTCTCCCTCTCACTCGCACAGTCTCTAATACCTCCTGACGTGACTGGGGTCAATTCTTTGTCTCGTTTGGCGATGTTTTCCTGTGTTAAAGGCTCTACATTATATTAATGCAAACTGGTTGTGAGTGAGACATTCTTCAGGGCCCCTGGGTGAGGGGTTGTGTGTGTGTGTGTGTGTGTGTGGGGCGGGGGGGGGGGGGGGGGGAGAGCTCCGCAAAGCCGGGTCGGAGAAAAGCCAGGGATTGAATGAAATCAGGAGGAACACGTCAGCATTTACAGAGAGGGGGAGGAGGTGATGCTTTAACAGGCTTGCACATCGCCGCTTAACGGACCCAACCTCAATCCAACGTTACGAGGCAGAGGGAGAAAGGAAAGGGGGGAAAGTGCGTCACCGGGAGATGTGGGGGGCTGAGGAGAGGCTGAGGTGTAAAGCTGGACAGGATGCAGAGAGGGAGGGAGGGAGAGAGAGAGAGAGGTCGCTGCAAGAGAGATTCCACATTCCCCACTTACTCCAGGGTGCCTCTTCGCCTGTTTCAACATCAGACGGAACATTGTCACTGCCCGGGTCGATCCTGCCTTCCGAGTAATTCACCAAGATCAGGCAGCTAGGGAGAAATGACGCCAGAAGGAGGGATTAGATTTTTATTTACAACAGCCACAAAGGAAGAGGGGGGGGGAGGAGAGGCAGTGCCTGCAAAATCCCACTGAGAATTAGACAGAGAGAGTAGTGTCTGTGTACTGCCAGAGAGAGAGAGAGAGAGAAAGAGATATGTCTGTAAACTCAGACAGAGAGAGAGAGATATGTCTGTAAACTCAGACAGAGAGAGAGAGATATGTCTGTAAACTCAGACAGAGAGAGAGAGATATGTCTGTAAACTCAGACAGAGAGAGAGAGATATGTCTGTAAACTCAGACAGAGAGAGAGAGATATGTCTGTAAACTCAGACAGAGAGAGAGAGATATGTCTGTAAACTCCGAGAGAGAGAGGGAGAGATATGTCTGTAAACTCCGAGAGAGAGAGGGAGAGATATGTCTGTAAACTCAGACAGAGAGAGAGAGAGAGATGTCTGTAAACTCAGACAGAGAGAGAGATATGTCTGTAAACTCAGACAGAGAGAGAGATATGTCTGTAAACTCAGACAGAGAGAGAGAGATATGTCTGTAAACTCAGACAGAGAGAGAGAGATATGTCTGTAAACACAGACAGAGAGAGAGAGATATGTCTGTAAACACAGACAGAGAGAGAGAGATATGTCTGTAAACACAGACAGAGAGAGAGAGATATGTCTGTAAACTCAGACAGAGAGAGAGAGATATGTCTGTAAACTCAGACAGAGAGAGAGAGATATGTCTGTAAACACAGACAGAGAGAGAGAGATTAGTCTGTAAACTCAGACAGAGAGAGAGAGATTAGTCTGTAAACTCAGACAGAGAGAGAGAGATATGTCTGTAAACTCAGACAGAGAGAGAGAGATATGTCTGTAAACTCAGACAGAGAGAGAGAGATATGTCTGTAAACTCAGACAGAGAGAGAGAGATATGTCTGTAAACTCAGACAGAGAGAGAGAGATATGTCTGTAAACTCAGACAGAGAGAGAGAGATATGTCTGTAAACTCAGACAGAGAGAGAGAGATATGTCTGTAAACTCAGACAGAGAGAGAGATATATGTCTGTAAACTCAGACAGAGAGAGAGAGATATGTCTGTAAACTCAGACAGAGAGAGAGAGATATGTCTGTAAACTCAGACAGAGAGAGAGAGATATGTCTGTAAACTCAGACAGAGAGAGAGAGAGATTAGTCAGTAAACTCAGACAGAGAGAGAGAGAGATGTCTGTAAACTCAGACAGAGAGAGAGAGATTAGTCTGTAAACTCAGACAGAGTGAGAGAGATATGTCTGTAAACTCAGACAGAGAGAGAGAGAGATATGTCTGTAAACTCAGAGATAGAGAGAGAGAGAGATATGTATGTAAACTCAGACAGAGAGAGAGAGATATGTCTGTAAACTCAGACAGAGAGAGAGAGAGATATGTCTGTAAACTCAGACAGAGAGAGAGATTAGTCTGTAAACTCAGACAGAGTGAGAGAGATATGTCTGTAAACTCAGACAGAGAGAGAGAGAGAGATATGTCTGTAAACTCAGACAGAGAGAGAGAGATATGTCTGTAAACTCAGACAGAGAGAGAGAGATATGTCTATAAACTCAGACAGAGAGAGAAAGATATGTCTGTAAACTCAGACAGAGAGAGAGAGATATGTCTGTAAACTCAGACAGAGAGAGAGAGATATGTCTGTAAACACAGACAGAGAGAGAGAGATATGTCTGTAAACTCAGACAGAGAGAGAGAGATATGTCTGTAAACTCAGACAGAGAGAGAGAGATATGTCTGTAAACTCAGACAGAGAGAGAGAGATATGTCTGTAAACTCAGACAGAGAGAGAGAGATATGTCTGTAAACTCAGACAGAGAGAGAGAGATATGTCTGTAAACTCAGACAGAGAGAGAGAGATATGTCTGTAAACTCAGACAGAGAGAGAGAGATATGTCTGTAAACTCAGACAGAGAGAGAGAGATATGTCTGTAAACTCAGACAGAGAGAGAGAGATATGTCTGTAAACTCAGACAGAGAGAGAGAGATATGTCTGTAAACTCAGACAGAGAGAGAGAGATATGTCTGTAAACTCAGACAGAGAGAGAGAGATATGTCTGTAAACTCAGACAGAGAGAGAGAGATATGTCTGTAAACTCAGACAGAGAGAGAGAGATATGTCTGTAAACACAGACAGAGAGAGAGAGATATGTCTGTAAACTCAGACAGAGAGAGAGAGATATGTCTGTAAACTCAGACAGAGAGAGAGAGATATGTCTGTAAACTCAGACAGAGAGAGAGAGATATGTCTGTAAACACAGACAGAGAGAGAGAGATATGTCTGTAAACTCAGACAGAGAGAGAGAGATATGTCTGTAAACTCAGACAGAGAGAGAGAGAGAGATATGTCTGTAAACTCAGACAGAGAGAGAGAGAGATAGTCTGTAAACTCAGACAGAGAGAGAGATATGTCTGTAAACTCAGACAGAGAGAGAGAGATATGTCTGTAAACTCAGACAGAGAGAGAGAGATATGTCTGTAAACTCAGACAGAGAGAGAGAGAGATATGTCTGTAAACTCAGACAGAGAGAGAGAGATATGTCTGTAAACTCAGACAGAGAGAGAGAGATATGTCTGTAAACTCAGACAGAGAGAGAGAGATATGTCTGTAAACTCAGACAGAGAGAGAGAGATATGTCTGTAAACTCAGACAGAGAGAGAGAGATATGTCTGTAAACACAGACAGAGAGAGAGAGATATGTCTGTAAACTCAGACAGAGAGAGAGAGATATGTCTGTAAACTCAGACAGAGAGAGAGAGATATGTCTGTAAACTCAGACAGAGAGAGAGAGATATGTCTGTAAACTCAGACAGAGAGAGAGAGATATGTCTGTAAACTCAGACAGAGAGAGAGAGATATGTCTGTAAACTCAGACAGAGAGAGAGAGATATGTCTGTAAACTCAGACAGAGAGAGAGAGATATGTCTGTAAACTCAGACAGAGAGAGAGAGATATGTCTGTAAACTCAGACAGAGAGAGAGAGATATGTCTGTAAACTCAGACAGAGAGAGAGAGATATGTCTGTAAACTCAGACAGAGAGAGAGAGATATGTCTGTAAACTCAGACAGAGAGAGAGATATGTCTGTAAACTCAGACAGAGAGAGAGAGATATGTCTGTAAACTCAGACAGAGAGAGAGAGATATGTCTGTAAACTCAGACAGAGAGAGAGAGATATGTCTGTAAACTCAGACAGAGAGAGAGAGATATGTCTGTAAACACAGACAGAGAGAGAGAGATATGTCTGTAAACTCAGACAGAGAGAGAGAGATATGTCTGTAAACTCAGACAGAGAGAGAGAGATATGTCTGTAAACTCAGACAGAGAGAGAGAGATATGTCTGTAAACTCAGACAGAGAGAGAGAGATTATGTCTGTAAACTCAGACAGAGAGAGAGAGATATGTCTGTAAACTCAGACAGAGAGAGAGAGAGATATGTCTGTAAACTCAGACAGAGAGAGAGAGATATGTCTGTAAACTCAGACAGAGAGAGAGAGATATGTCTGTAAACTCAGACAGAGAGAGAGAGATATGTCTGTAAACTCAGACAGAGAGAGAGAGATATGTCTGTAAACTCAGACAGAGAGAGAGAGATATGTCTGTAAACTCAGACAGAGAGAGAGAGATATGTCTGTAAACTCAGACAGAGAGAGAGAGATATGTCTGTAAACTCAGACAGAGAGAGAGAGATATGTCTGTAAACTCAGACAGAGAGAGAGAGATATGTCTGTAAACTCAGACAGAGAGAGAGAGATATGTCTGTAAACTCAGACAGAGAGAGAGAGATATGTCTGTAAACTCAGACAGAGAGAGAGAGATATGTCTGTAAACTCAGACAGAGAGAGAGAGATATGTCTGTAAACTCAGACAGAGAGAGAGAGATATGTCTGTAAACTCAGACAGAGAGAGAGAGATATGTCTGTAAACTCAGACAGAGAGAGAGAGATATGTCTGTAAACTCAGACAGAGAGAGAGAGATATGTCTGTAAACTCAGACAGAGAGAGAGAGATATGTCTGTAAACTCAGACAGAGAGAGAGAGATATGTCTGTAAACACAGACAGAGAGAGAGAGATATGTCTGTAAACTCAGACAGAGAGAGAGAGATATGTCTGTAAACTCAGACAGAGAGAGAGAGATATGTCTGTAAACTCAGACAGAGAGAGAGAGATATGTCTGTAAACACAGACAGAGAGAGAGAGATATGTCTGTAAACTCAGACAGAGAGAGAGAGATATGTCTGTAAACTCAGACAGAGAGAGAGAGAGAGATATGTCTGTAAACTCAGACAGAGAGAGAGAGAGATTAGTCAGTAAACTCAGACAGAGAGAGAGATATGTCTGTAAACTCAGACAGAGAGAGAGAGATATGTCTGTAAACTCAGACAGAGTGAGAGAGATATGTCTGTAAACTCAGACAGAGAGAGAGAGAGATATGTCTGTAAACTCAGACAGAGAGAGAGAGATATGTCTGTAAACTCAGACAGAGTGAGAGAGATATGTCTGTAAACTCAGACAGAGAGAGAGAGAGATGTCTGTAAACTCAGACAGAGAGAGAGAGATATGTCTGTAAACTCAGACAGAGAGAGAGAGATATGTCTGTAAACACAGACAGAGAGAGAGAGATATGTCTGTAAACACAGACAGAGAGAGAGAGATATGTCTGTAAACTCAGACAGAGAGAGAGAGATATGTCTGTAAACTCAGACAGAGAGAGACAGAGATTAGTCTGTAAACTCAGACAGAGAGAGAGAGATATGTCTGTAAACTCAGACAGAGAGAGAGAGATATGTCTGTAAACTCAGACAGAGAGAGAGAGATATGTCTGTAAACTCAGACAGAGAGAGAGAGATATGTCTGTAAGCACAGACAGAGAGAGAGAGATATGTCTGTAAACACAGACAGAGAGAGAGAGATATGTCTGTAAACTCAGACAGAGAGAGAGAGATATGTCTGTAAACTCAGACAGAGAGAGAGAGATATGTCTGTAAACTCAGACAGAGAGAGAGATATGTCTGTAAACTCAGACAGAGAGAGAGATATGTCTGTAAACTCAGACAGAGAGAGAGATATGTCTGTAAACTCAGACAGAGAGAGAGAGATATGTCTGTAAACTCAGACAGAGAGAGAGAGATATGTCTGTAAACACAGACAGAGAGAGAGAGATATGTCTGTAAACACAGACAGAGAGAGAGAGATATGTCTGTAAACACAGACAGAGAGAGAGAGATATGTCTGTAAACTCAGACAGAGAGAGAGAGATATGTCTGTAAACTCAGACAGAGAGAGAGAGATATGTCTGTAAACACAGACAGAGAGAGAGAGATTAGTCTGTAAACTCAGACAGAGAGAGAGAGATTAGTCTGTAAACTCAGACAGAGAGAGAGAGATATGTCTGTAAACTCAGACAGAGAGAGAGAGATATGTCTGTAAACTCAGACAGAGAGAGAGAGATATGTCTGTAAACTCAGACAGAGAGAGAGAGATATGTCTGTAAACTCAGACAGAGAGAGAGAGATATGTCTGTAAACTCAGACAGAGAGAGAGAGATATGTCTGTAAACTCAGACAGAGAGAGAGAGATATGTCTGTAAACTCAGACAGAGAGAGAGAGAGATTAGTCAGTAAACTCAGACAGAGAGAGAGAGATATGTCTGTAAACTCAGACAGAGAGAGAGAGATTAGTCTGTAAACTCAGACAGAGTGAGAGAGATATGTCTGTAAACTCAGACAGAGAGAGAGAGAGATATGTCTGTAAACTCAGAGATAGAGAGAGAGAGAGATATGTATGTAAACTCAGACAGAGAGAGAGAGATATGTCTGTAAACTCAGACAGAGAGAGAGAGAGATATGTCTGTAAACTCAGACAGAGAGAGAGAGATTAGTCTGTAAACTCAGACAGAGTGAGAGAGATATGTCTGTAAACTCAGACAGAGAGAGAGAGAGATATGTCTGTAAACTCAGACAGAGAGAGAGAGAGAGATATGTCTGTAAACTCAGACAGAGAGAGAGAGATATGTCTATAAACTCAGACAGAGAGAGAAAGATATGTCTGTAAACTCAGACAGAGAGAGAGAGATATGTCTGTAAACTCAGACAGAGAGAGAGAGATATGTCTGTAAACACAGACAGAGAGAGAGAGATATGTCTGTAAACTCAGACAGAGAGAGAGAGATATGTCTGTAAACTCAGACAGAGAGAGAGAGATATGTCTGTAAACTCAGACAGAGAGAGAGAGATATGTCTGTAAACTCAGACAGAGAGAGAGAGATATGTCTGTAAACTCAGACAGAGAGAGAGAGATATGTCTGTAAACTCAGACAGAGAGAGAGAGATATGTCTGTAAACTCAGACAGAGAGAGAGAGATATGTCTGTAAACTCAGACAGAGAGAGAGAGATATGTCTGTAAACTCAGACAGAGAGAGAGAGATATGTCTGTAAACTCAGACAGAGAGAGAGAGATATGTCTGTAAACTCAGACAGAGAGAGAGATATGTCTGTAAACTCAGACAGAGAGAGAGAGATATGTCTGTAAACTCAGACAGAGAGAGAGAGATATGTCTGTAAACTCAGACAGAGAGAGAGAGATATGTCTGTAAACTCAGACAGAGAGAGAGAGATATGTCTGTAAACACAGACAGAGAGAGAGAGATATGTCTGTAAACTCAGACAGAGAGAGAGAGATATGTCTGTAAACTCAGACAGAGAGAGAGAGATATGTCTGTAAACTCAGACAGAGAGAGAGAGATATGTCTGTAAACACAGACAGAGAGAGAGAGATATGTCTGTAAACTCAGACAGAGAGAGAGAGAGAGATATGTCTGTAAACTCAGACAGAGAGAGAGAGATATGTCTGTAAACTCAGACAGAGAGAGAGAGATATGTCTGTAAACTCAGACAGAGAGAGAGAGAGAGATATGTCAGTAAACTCAGACAGAGAGAGAGATATGTCTGTAAACTCAGACAGAGAGAGAGAGATATGTCTGTAAACTCAGACAGAGTGAGAGAGATATGTCTGTAAACTCAGACAGAGAGAGAGAGAGATATGTCTGTAAACACAGACAGAGAGAGAGAGATATGTCTGTAAACTCAGACAGAGAGAGAGAGAGAGATATGTCAGTAAACTCAGACAGAGAGAGAGATATGTCTGTAAACTCAGACAGAGAGAGAGAGATATGTCTGTAAACTCAGACAGAGTGAGAGAGATATGTCTGTAAACTCAGACAGAGAGAGAGAGAGATATGTCTGTAAACTCAGACAGAGAGAGAGAGATATGTCTGTAAACTCAGACAGAGTGAGAGAGATATGTCTGTAAACTCAGACAGAGAGAGAGAGAGATATGTCTGTAAACTCAGACAGAGAGAGAGAGATATGTCTGTAAACTCAGACAGAGAGAGAGAGATATGTCTTTAAACTCAGACAGAGAGAGAGAGATATGTCTGTAAACTCAGACAGAGTGAGAGAGATATGTCTGTAAACTCAGACAGAGAGAGAGAGAGATATGTCTGTAAACTCAGACAGAGAGAGAGAGATATGTCTGTAAACTCAGACAGAGAGAGAGAGATATGTCTGTAAACTCAGACAGAGAGAGAGAGATATGTCTGTAAACTCAGACAGAGTGAGAGAGATATGTCTGTAAACTCAGACAGAGAGAGAGAGATATGTCTGTAAACTCAGACAGAGTGAGAGAGATATGTCTGTAAACTCAGACAGAGAGAGAGAGAGATATGTCTGTAAACTCAGACAGAGAGAGAGAGATATGTCTGTAAACTCAGACAGAGTGAGAGAGATATGTCTGTAAACTCAGACAGAGAGAGAGAGATATGTCTGTAAACTCAGACAGAGTGAGAGAGATATGTCTGTAAACTCAGACAGAGAGAGAGAGAGATATGTCTGTAAACTCAGACAGAGAGAGAGAGAGATATGTCTGTAAACTCAGACAGAGAGAGAGAGATATGTCTGTAAACTCAGACAGAGAGAGAGAGATATGTCTGTAAACTCAGACAGAGAGAGAGAGATATGTCTGTAAACTCAGACAGAGAGAGAGAGACAGAGATTAGTCTGTAAACTCAGAGAGAGAGAGACAGAGATTAGTCTGTAAACTCAGACAGACACAGAGAGAGAGACAGAAATTAGACTGTAAACTCAGACAGAGAGAGACAGAGATTAGTGTGTAAACTCAGAGAGAGAGAGAAACAGAAATTAGTCTGTAAACTCAGAGAGAGAGAGAGACAGAAATTAGTCTGTAAACTCAGACAGAGAGAGAGAGAGACAGAGATTAGTCTGTAAACTCAGACAGACAGAGAGAGAGACAGACAGAAATTAGTCTGTAAACTCAGACAGAGAGAGAGAGAGACAGAGATTAGTCTGTAAACTCAGACAGAGAGAGAGAGAGACAGAGATTAGTCTGTAAACTCAGACAGACAGAGAGAGAGAGACAGAGATTAGTCTGTAAACTCAGACAGAGAGAGAGAGAGACAGAGATTAGTCTGTAAACTCAGACAGACAGAGAGAGAGAGACAGAGATTAGTCTGTAAACTCAGACAGACAGAGAGAGAGAGACAGAGATTAGTCTGTAAACTCAGACAGAGAGAGAGAGACAGAGATTAGTCTGTAAACTCAGACAGACAGAGAGAGAGAGACAGAAATTAGTCTGTAAACTCAGACAGACAGACAGAGAGAGAGAGACAGAGATTAGTCTGTAAACTCAGACAGACAGAGAGAGAGAGAGAGACAGAGATTAGTCTGCAAACTCAGAGAGAGAGAGAGAGACAGAGATTAGTCTGTAAACTCAGACAGACAGAGAGAGAGAGACAGAGATTAGTCTGTAAACTCAGAGAGAGAGAGAGAGAGAGAGACGGAGATTAGTCTGTAAACTCAGACAGAGAGAGAGAGAGACAGAGATTAGTCTGTAAACTCAGAGAGAGAGAGAGACAGAGATTAGTCTGTAAACTCAGACAGACAGAGAGAGAGAGACAGAAATTAGTCTGTAAACTCAGACAGACAGAGAGAGAGAGAGAGACAGAGATTAGTCTGTCATCTCAGACAGACAGAGGGAGAGAGAGACAGAGATTAGTCTGTAAACTCAGACAGACAGAGAGAGAGAGACAGAGATTAGTCTGTAAACTCAGAGAGAGAGAGAGAGAGAGAGAGAGAGAGACAGAGATTAGTCTGTAAACTCAGACAGACAGAGAGAGAGAGACAGAGATTAGTCTGTAAACTCAGAGAGAGAGAGAGACAGAGATTAGTCTGTAAACTCAGACAGAGAGAGAGACAGAGATTAGTCTGTAAACTCAGACAGAGAGAGAGAGAGAGAGAGATGAGTCTGTAAACTCAGACAGAGAGAGAGACAGAGATTAGTCTGTAAACTCAGACAGAGAGAGAGAGACAGAGATTAGTCTGTAAACTCAGACAGGGAGAGAGACAGAGATTAGTCTGTAAACTCAGACAGAGAGAGAGAGAGACAGAGATTAGTCTGTAAACTCAGACAGAGAGAGAGACAGAGATTAGTCTGTAAACTCAGACAGAGAGAGAGAGACAGAGATTAGTCTGTAAACTCAGACAGAGAGAGAGAGAGAGACAGAGATTAGTCTGTAAACTCAGACAGACAGAGAGAGAGAGAGAGACAGAGATTAGTCTGTAAACTCAGACAGAGAGAGAGAGAGAGAGACAGAGATTAGTCTGTAAACTCAGACAGAGAGAGAGAGAGAGAGACAGAGATTAGTCTGTAAACTCAGACAGACAGAGAGAGAGAGACAGAGATTAGTCTGTAAACTCAGACAGACAGAGCGAGAGAGAGAGACAGAGATTAGTCTGTAAACACAGACAGACAGAGAGAGAGACAGAGATTAGTCTGTAAACTCAGACAGACAGAGAGAGAGAGAGACAGAGATTAGTCTGTAAACTCAGACAGAGAGAGAGAGAGAGAGAGACAGAGATTAGTCTGTAAACTCAGACAGAGAGAGAGAGAGAGACAGAAATTAGTCTGTAAACTCAGACAGACAGAGAGAGAGACAGAGATTAGTCTGTAAACTCAGACAGACAGAGAGAGAGAGAGACAGAGATTAGTCTGTAAACTCAGACAGACAGAGAGAGAGATTCAGAGATTAGTCTGTAAACTCAGACAGACAGGGAGAGAGACAGAGATTAGTCTGTAAACTCAGACAGAGAGAGAGAGAGAGACAGAGATTAGTCTGTAAACTCAGACAGAGAGAGAGAGAGAGACAGAGATTAGTCTGTAAACACAGACAGAGAGAGAGAGACAGAGATTAGTCTGTAAACTCAGACAGACAGAGAGAGAGAGAGAGAGACAGAGATTAGTCTGTAAACTCAGACAGAGAGAGAGAGAGAGAGACAGAAATTAGCCTGTAAACTCAGACAGAGAGAGAGAAAGACAGAGATTAGTCTGTAAACTCAGACAGAGAGAGAGAGAGACAGAAATTAGTCTGTAAACTCAGACAGACAGAGAGAGAGACAGAGATTAGTCTGTAAACTCAGACAGAGAGAGAGAGACAGAGATTAGTCTGTAAACACAGACAGAGAGAGAGAGACAGAGATTAGTCTGTAAACTCAGACAGACACAGAGAGAGAGAGAGACAGAGATTAGTCTGTAAACTCAGACAGACAGAGAGAGAGAGACAGAGATTAGTCTGTAAACTCAGACAGAGAGAGAGAGAGAGACAGAGATTAGTCTGTAAACTCAGACAGACAGAGAGAGAGAGACAGAGATTAGTCTGTAAACTCAGACAGACAGAGAGAGAGAGAGAGACAGAAATTAGTCTGTAAACTCAGACAGACAGAGAGAGAGAGAGACAGAGATTAGTCTGTAAACTCAGACAGACAGAGAGAGAGAGACAGAAATTAGTCTGTAAACTCAGACAGACAGAGAGAGAGACAGAGATTAGTCTGTAAACTCAGACAGAGAGAGAGAGAGAGACAGAGATTAGTCTGTAAACACAGACAGAGAGAGACAGAGATTAGTCTGTAAACTCAGACAGACAGAGAGAGAGAGAGAGACAGAGATTAGTCTGTAAACTCAGACAGAGAGAGAGAGAGAGACAGAAATTAGTCTGTAAACTCAGACAGACAGAGAGAGAGAGAGACAGAGATTAGTATGTAAACTCAGACAGACAGAGAGAGAGAGACAGAAATTAGTCTGTAAACTCAGACAGACAGAGAGAGAGAGAGACAGAGATTAGTCTGTAAACTCAGACAGAGAGAGAGAGACAGAGATTAGTCTGTAAACTCAGACAGAGAGAGAGAGAGAGAGAGACAGAGATTAGTCTGTAAACTCAGAGACAGAGTGAGAACAAAGAACAAAGAACAGTACAGCACAGGAACAGGCCATTCGACCCTCCAAGCCTGTGCCGATCTTGATGCCTGCCTAAACTAACACCTTCTGCACTTCCGGGGTCCATATCCCTCTATTCCCATCCTATTCATGTATTTGTCAAGATGTCTCTTAAACGTCTCTATCGTATCTGCTTCCACCACCTCCCCCGGCAACAATTTCCAGGCACTCACCACCCTCTGTGTAAAGAACTTGCCTCGCACATCCCCTCTAAACTTTGCCCCTCGCACCTTAAACCTATGTCCCCTAGTAACTGACTCTTCCACCCTGGGAAAAAGCTTCTGACTATCCACTCTGTCCATGCTGCTCATAACTTTGTAAACCTCTATCATGTCGCCCCTCCACCTCTGTCATTCCAGTGAAAACAATCTGAGTTTATCCAACCTCTCCTCATAGCTAATGCCCTCCAGTCCAGACAACATCCTGGTAAACCTCCTCTGTACCCTCTCCAAAGCCTCCACGTCCTTCTGGTAGTGTGGCGACCAGAATTGCACGCAATATTCTAAGTGCGGCCTAATTAAGGTTCTGTACAGCTGCAACATGACTTGCCAATTTTTATACTCTATGTCCCGACCAATGAAGGCAAGCATGCCGTATGCCTTCTTGACTACCTTATCCACCTGCGTTGCCACTTTCAGTGACCTGTGGACCTGTACGCCCAGATCTCTCTGCCTGTCAATACTCCTAAGGGTTCTGCCATTTACTGTATACCTCCCACCTGCATTAGACCTTCCAAAATGCATTACCTCACATTTGTCCGGATTAAACTCCATCTGTCATTTCTCCGCCCAAGTCTCCAACCGATCTATATCCTGCTGTATCCTCTGACAATCCTCATCATTATCCGCAACTCCACCAACCTTTGTGTCGTCCGCAAACTTACTAATCAGACCAGCTACATTTTCCTCCAAATCATTTATATATACTACAAACAGCAAAGATCCCAGCACTGATCCCTGCGGAACACCACTAGTCACATCCCTCCATTCAGAAAAACACCCATCCACTGATACCCTCTGTCTTCTATGACCGAGCCAGTTCTGTATCCGTCTTGCCAGCTCACCTCTGATCCCGTGTGACTTCACCTTTTGTCCCAGTCTGCCATGAGAGACCTTGTCAAAGGCTTTACTAAAGTCCATATAGATAACATCCACTGCCCTTCCTTCATCAATCATCTTCGTCACTTCCTCAAAAAACTCAATCAAATTAGTAAGACACGACCTCCCCTTCACAAAACCATGCTGTCTCTCGCTAATAAGTCCATATGTTTCCAAAGGAGAGTAAATCCTGTCCTGAAGAATCCTCTACCACTGATTTCCCTACCACTGACGTAAGGCTCACCGGCCTATCATTTCCTGGATTATCCTTGCCACCCTTCTTAAACAAAGGAACAACATTGGCTATTTTCCAGTCCTCTGGGACCTCACCTGTAGCCAATGAGGATTCAAAGATTTCTGTCAAGGCCCCAGAAATTTCTTCCCTTGCCTCCCTCAGTATTCTGGGGTAGATCCCATCAGGCCCTGGGGACTTATCTACCTTAATGCTTTGCAAGACGCCCAACACCTCCTCCTTTTTGATAATGAGATGACTGAGACTATCTGCACTCCCTTCCCTCGGCTCATCATCCACCAAGTCCTTCTCTTTGGTGAATACTGATGCAAAGTACTCATTTAGCACCTCGCCCATTTCCTCTGGCTCCACGTAGATTCCCTTCTCTGTCCTTGAGTGGGCCAACCCTTTCCCTGGATACCCTCTTGCTCTTTATATACATATAAACTCAGACAGACAGAGAGAGAGAGATTAGTCTGTAAACTCAGAGAGAGAGATTAGTCTGTAAACTCAGAGAGAGAGATTAGTCTGCAAACTCAGACAGAGAGAGAGATTAGTCTGTAAACTCAGACAGAGAGAGAGAGAGATCCAAAGGATCATCCTCTGCCATTTTCGCCACCTCCAGCGTGATGCCACTACCAGTCGCATCTTCCCCTCCCTTCCCCGTCAGCATTCCGAAGGGATCGTTCCCTCCGCGACACCCTGGTCCACTCCTCCATTACCCCCACCACCTCGTCCCCGTCCCAGGGCACCTTCCCCTGCAATCGCAGGAGGTGTAATACCTGCCCATTTACCTCCCCTCTCCTCACTATCCAAGGCCCCAAACACTCCTTTCAGGTGAAGCAGCGATTTACTTGTACTTCTTTCAATGTAGTATACTGTATTCGCTGCTCACAGTGTGGTCTCCTCTACATTGGGGAGACCAAGCGCAGACTGGGTGACCGTTTCGCGGAACATCTCCGCTCTGTCCGCAAGCAGGACCCTGAGCTTCCGGTTGCTTGCCATTTCAACACTCCCCCCTGCTCTCATGCTCACATCTCTGTCCTGGGATTGCTGCAGTGTTCCAGTGAACATCAACGCAAGCTCGAGGAACAGCATCTCATCTACCGATTAGGCACACTACAGCCTGCCGGACTGAACATTGAGTTCAATAATTTCAGAGCATGACAGCCCCCCACTTTACTTTCATTTTTAGTTATTTTTTCTTCCTTTTTTTTTACATTCTTTTTTACATTTTTTACAATCTTTTTTTGCATTTATTTCATTTCATCTTAGTTTGTTCAGTTTGCTTACCCACTGTTTTTTTCAGGGTTTTTTTCAGGTTTGCACTTGCTGCTGTTCAATATTCAGTGTATTAACACCTAATCTGTACTAATGCTTTGTCTTTCAACACACCATTAACATATTGTTTGCCTTTGCTCCCTGACCTTTAGGTCAGCTATGTGGCCTGGTCCAATCTGCACCTTCTCCTTTGTTATCTCTTTCCCCACCCCCACCTCACTTGTTTATAATCTGTGACTTTTCTAATATTTGTCAGTTCCGAAGAAGGGTCACTGACCCGAAACGTTAACTCTGCTTCTCTTTCCACAGATGCTGCCAGACCTGCTGAGTGATTCCAGTATTTCTGGTTTTTGTTTCAGATTTCCAGCATCCGCAGTATTTTGCTTTTATTATGAGAGAGAGAGAGGTTAGTCTGTAAAACCAGACAGAGAGAGAGAGAAAGAGAGATTAGTCTGTAAACTCAGAGAGAGAGATTAGTCTGTAAACTTCGACAGACAGAGAGAGAGAGAGATTAGTCTGTA
The DNA here is from genome assembly GCF_036365525.1 of Heterodontus francisci. Classification (NCBI taxonomy): domain Eukaryota; kingdom Metazoa; phylum Chordata; class Chondrichthyes; order Heterodontiformes; family Heterodontidae; genus Heterodontus; species Heterodontus francisci. The sequence continues at coordinate 20,351 of NW_027141210.1, forward strand.
AACTCAGAGAGAGAGATTAGTCTGTAAACTCAGAGAGAGAGATTAGTCTGTAAACTCAGACAGAGAGAGAGATTAGTCTGTAAACTCAGACAGAGAGAGATTAGTCTGTAAACTCAGACAGAGAGAGATTAGTCTGTAAACTCAGACAGAGAGAGATTAGTCTGTAAACTCAGACAGAGAGAGATTAGTCTGTAAACTTCGACAGAGAGAGATTAGTCTGTAAACTTCGACAGACAGAGAGAGAGAGAGATTAGTCTGTAAACTCAGAGAGAGATTAGTCTGTAAACCTCAACAGACAGAGAGAGAGAGAGAGATTAGTCTGTAAACTCAGAGAGAGAGATTAGTCTGTAAACTCAGACAGAGAGAGATTAGCCTGTAAACTTCGACAGACAGAGAGAGAGAGAGAGATTACAGTCTGCAAACTCAGAGAGAGACATACGGAGAGACAGAGAGAGAGAGAGATTACAGTCTGTAAACTCAGAGAAACATGCGGAGAGACAGAGAGAGATTACAGTCTGTAAACTCAGACAGAGAGAGTCAGTGAGATAATAGTCTGTAAACTAACAGAGACAGACAGACACACACACAGATTATAGGCTGTAAACTCAGAGGAACAGAGAGAGAGACACACACACATAGAGAGAGACACACACACATAGAGAGAGACACAGAGATAGAGAGATTATAGTGTAAACTCTCAGACAGTGAAACAGAGAGAGGGAGAGAGAGAGAAACTATAGTCTAAACTCAGAGAGAGAGATTTAATCTGCAAACTCACAGACAGACAGAGAGTGTGAGTGTCTGCAAACTCCCAGGGAGTTCCTGCCTGCTCTCCAGTTTAATTTCACTCCCCCTTAGTTCCAGATCTGATCCTGATTCTTTTTGTCCAGGCAGAGAGCTCAGCTGCCCTCGTGGAACAACAAAGAGAGTGCTACCCATTCAAATCCTTACTTCTCTAAAACTTCTCGAAAAACTTTTCCCCAGTCTGTTTGCGGTTCTCGGTGGTCTGCTGTTACTTTGCTGGAAGTTAAGATCCCTACTTTATTAGACCGCAAACATCCATAATCGGATTTGCTAATACAATTTCAGATTGTTACCAAAGTAAATTTAAAACTAATGGGATTTTCTTTCATCAACTTAATTTGAAATTTATAGGTTTAAAAACTTGAAATTGTTTTCCACACACTTCATTTGAGACTGCTGTGTCTAATAATTAAATTTATACCAGGAAAGAGATTAGAGATAACATTTAAAAATAACTATTTAATTTGAGGTTTCAAATTAAGTATCAAATATAAAATTATATATAAAGAATCAGATTATAAATTACATTTCACAACATGTATCACTCTCCCATTCGAAACAAAATCTGAATTTATACAAAGTCTCAAATTTTATGAAAATGATATATGTATGGAATGGAAATGTAGAAAACCTGAATTGTTAATTCAGATAGCACCAGAGGGATGAGGGGCTTCAGTTCATGTGGAGAGACTGGGAGAAGCTGGGATTGTTCTTCCTCGGAGCACAGAAGGTTAAGGGGGAGATTTAATGGAGGCGTTCGGAATCAGGAGGGGGTTTTGGATGGAGAGAGAGAGAGAGAGAGAGAGATAAACATGCCCTGCTTGCTTCGTTTTTAAACACAACACCCATCTACCATCTCTACCGTTGAGTGCACGGGTCCCAACCTCCTACGGGTGAACCGGGGTAGGCTGTTCGACTGCCGGAGGCGTCGTAGGTATGCCCCCATCACCCTGATATCCAAGCTTTGTGTGAGGTTAATGGTCGGGTGAATGAACAGTCGGAGGGTCAGTGCTGAGGGAGCGCCGCACTGTCGGAGGGTCAGTACTGAGGGAGCGCCGCACTGTCGGAGGGTCAGTACTGAGGGAGCGCCGCACTGTCGGAGAGTCAGTACTGAGGGAGCGCCGCACTGTCGGAGGGTCAGTACTGAGGGAGCGCCGCACTGTCGGAGGGTCAGTACTGAGGGAGCGCCGCACTGTCGGAGGGTCAGTACTGAGGGAGCGCCGCACTGTCGGAGGGTCAGTACTGAGGGAGCGCCGCACTGTCAGAGGGTCAGTACTGAGGGAGCGCCGCGCTGTCGGAGGGTCAGTGCTGAGGGAGCGCCGCACTGTCGGAGGGTCGGTGTCGTC
>NW_027141210.1:27500-45000 GCF_036365525.1 Heterodontus francisci
AACCAGTCAGTGTACAGATATCACCCTGAGAGAGAGGGGACTGAGAGACACCAGTCAGTGTACAGATATCACCCTGAGAGAGAGGACTGAGAGACACCAGTCAGTGTACAGATATCACCCAGAGAGAGGGGACTGAGAGACACCAGTCACTGTACAGATATCACCCTGAGAGAGAGGGGACTGAGAGACACCAGTCACTGTACAGATATCACCCTGAGAGAGAGGGACTGAGAGACACCAGTCAGTGTACAGATATCACCCTGAGAGAGAGGGGACTGAGAGACATCAATCAGTGTACAGATATCACCCTGAGAGAGTAGGACTGAGAGACACCAGTCAGTGTACAGATATCACCCTGAGAGAGAGGGGACTGAGAGACACCAGTCAGTGTACAGATATCACCCTGAGAGAGAGGGGACTGAGAGACACCAGTCAGTGTACAGATATCACCCTGAGAGAGAGAGGGGACTGAGAGACACCAGTCAGTGTACAGATATCTCCGAGAGACAGGGACTGAGAGACACCAGTCAGTGTACAGATAACTCCCTGAGAGAGAGGGACTGAGAGACACCAGTCAGTGTACAGATATCACCCTGAGAGAGAGGGACTGAGAGACACCAGTCAGTGTCCAGATTTCTCCCTGAGAGAGAGGGACTGAGAGACACCAGTCAGTGTACAGATATCACCCTGAGAGAGAGAGGGACTGAGAGACACCAGTCAGTGTACAGATATCACCCTGAGAGAGAGGGACTGAGAGACACCAGTCAGTGTACAGATATCACCCTGAGAGAGAGGGACTGAGAGACACCACTCAGTGTACAGATATCACCCAGAGAGAGAGAGGGGACTGAGAGACACCAGTCAGTGTACAGATATCACCCTGAGAGAGAGGGACTGAGAGACACCAGTCAGTGTACAGATATCACCCTGAGAGAGAGGGACTGAGAGACACCAGTCAGTGTTCAGATATCACCCTGAGAGAGCGGAGACTGAGAGACACCAGTCAGTGTACAGATATCACCCTGAGAGAGAGGGACTGAGAGACACCAGTCACTGTACAGATATCACCCTGAGAGAGAGGGACTGAGAGACACCAGTCAGTGTACAGATATCACCCTGAGAGAGAGGGACTGAGAGACACCAGTCAGTGTACAGATATCACCCTGAGAGAGAGAGAGGGACTGAGAGACACCAGTCAGTGTACAGATATCACCCTGAGAGAGAGAGGACTGAGAGACACCAGTCAGTGTACAGATATCACCCTGAGAGAGAGGGACTGAGAGACACCAGTCAGTGTACAGATATCACCCTGAGAGAGAGGGACTGAGAGACACCAGTCAGTGTACAGATATCACCCTGAGAGAGAGAGAGGGACTGAGAGACACCAGTCAGTGTACAGATATCACCCTGAGAGACAGGGACTGAGAGACACCAGTCAGTGTACAGATATCACCCTGAGAGAGAGGGACTGAGAGACACCAGTCAGTGTACAGATATCACCCTGAGAGAGAGGGACTGAGAGACACCAGTCAGTGTACAGATATCACCCTGAGAGAGAGGGACTGAGAGACACCAGTCAGTGTTCAGATATCACCCTGAGAGAGCGGAGGACTGAGAGACACCAGTCAGTGTACAGATATCACCCTGAGAGAGAGGGACTGAGAGACACCAGTCACTGTACAGATATCACCCTGAGAGAGAGGGACTGAGAGACACCAGTCAGTGTACAGATATCACCCTGAGAGAGAGGGACTGAGAGACACCAGTCAGTGTACAGATATCACCCTGAGAGAGAGAGGGGACTGAGAGACACCAGTCAGTGTACAGATATCACCCTGAGAGAGAGAGGGGACTGAGAGACACCAGTCAGTGTACAGATATCACCCTGAGAGAGAGAGGACTGAGGAGACACCAGTCAGTGTACAGATATCACCCTGAGAGAGAGGGACTGAGAGACACCAGTCAGTGTACAGATATCACCCTGAGAGAGAGGGACTGAGAGACACCAGTCAGTGTACAGATATCACCCTGAGAGAGAGGGACTGAGAGACACCAGTCAGTGTACAGATACCACCCTGAGAGAGAGGGACTGAGAGACACCAGTCAGTGTACAGATATCACCCTGAGAGAGAGAGGGACTGAGAGACACCAGTCAGTGTACAGATATCACCCTGAGAGAGAGGGACTGAGAGACACCAGTCAGTGTACAGATATCACCCTGAGAGAGAGGGACTGAGAGACACCAGTCAGTGTACAGATATCACCCTGAGAGAGAGGGACTGAGAGACACCAGTCAGTGTTCAGATATCACCCTGAGAGAGAGGGACTGAGAGACACCAGTCAGTGTACAGATATCACCCTGAGAGAGAGGACTGAGAGACACCAGTCAGTGTACAGATATCACCCTGAGAGAGAGGGACTGAGAGACACCAGTCAGTGTACAGATATCACCCTGAGAGAGAGGGGACTGAGAGACACCAGTCAGTGTACAGATATCACCCTGAGAGAGAGGGACTGAGAGACACCAGTCAGTGTACAGATAAAGGCCGTTCGGCCCATCCGCTCCGTGCAGCCGTTACTGCTCCGCACGAGCCTCCTCCCACTCCTGACTTCATCTCCCCTCCCCCATCACCGTATCCTTCCGTTACTTTCTCCCTCGTGTGTTTATCCAGCTGCCCCCCCCGCCCCCCCCTCCCTTAAATGCATCTCCGCCGTTCGCCCTCAACCCACCACCCACCCCTGTGGTGGCGAGTCCCCACATTCTCACCGCTCTCCGGGTGAAGACGTTTCTCCTGAATTCCCCGATTGGATTTATTAGTGTCTTGTATTGACGGTCCCCTTGTTCTGGTCTCCCACCGACACCCCCCCCCCCCCCCCACCCGCCCCCCCCGCACAAGCGGACACATCTGCTCTTTGTCTACCCAATGGAAACCCCTTCGTAATTTTAAAGACCTCTATCAGATCACCCACACCCTCCATTCAATCTGATCAGACCTTACCTCAGTACTGACCCTCCGACAGTGCGGCGCTCCCTCAGTACTGACCCTCCGACAGCGCGGCGCTCCCTCAGTACTGACCCTCCGACAGCGCGGCGCTCCCTCAGTACTGACCCTCCGACAGCGCGGCGCTCCCTCAGTACTGACCCTCCGACTGCGCGGCGCTCCCTCAGTACTGACCCTCCGACTGCGCGGCGCTCCCTCAGTACTGACCCTCCGTCAGCGAGGCACTCCCTCAGTACTGACCCCCGACTGCGCGGCGCTCCCTCAGTACTGACCCTCCGACAGCGCGGCGCTCCCTCAGTACTGACCCTCCGACAGCGCGGCGCTCCCTCAGCACTGACCCTCCGACAGTGCGGCGCTCCCTCAGCACTGACCCTCCGACAGTGCGGAGCTCCCTCAGCACTGACCCTCCGACAGTGCGGGGCTCCCTCAGTACTGACTCTCCGACAGTGCGGAGCTCCCTCAGCACTGACCCTCCGACTGCGCGGCGCTCCCTCAGTACTGACCCTCCGACAGCGCGGCGCTCCCTCAGCACTGACCTGGAGCAGAGGGTCAATTGGCCCCCTTCACTGGTAGTTAACACATGCCGCCCAGCCTCCATGAGCCGAAGAACAGATCATCCCGTCATTTATCACGTTGCCGTTTGTGGGATCTTGCTGCACACATATTAGCCGCCATGTTACCTGCATTACAACAGTGACCACACCGAAACAAAAGCATTCCGTCCACCGTGAGGATCTTTGGGAGGTCCTGAACGGGTGACAGGCACGGGAGAAACACTCTCCCTCTCTCTCTCTGTCCCTCATTCACTCACTCACTCACTCACACTCTCTCTGTCTGTCCCTCACTCACTCTCTCTCTCTCTCTGTGTCTCTCTCTCTCACTCTGTGTTACTCACTCACTCACTCATTCACTCACACTCTCTCTCTCTGTCCCTCACTCACTCACACTCTCTCTCTCTGTCTGTCCCTCACTCACACTCTCTCTCTCTCTGTCTGTCCCTCACTCACTCTCTCACTCACTCACACTCTCTCTCTCTGTCTGTCACTCACTCACACTCTCTCTCTCTGTCTGTCCCTCACTCACTCTCTCTCTCTCTCTCTGTGTCTCTCTCTCTCACTCTGTGTTACTCACTCACTCACTCATTCACTCACACTCTCTCTCTCTGTCCCTCACTCACTCACACTCTCTCTCTCTGTCTGTCTCTCTCTCTCTCACCCTCTGTCTCCTCTCTCTCTCTCTCTCTCCCTCTGTCTCCTCTCTTGCTCTCTCTATCTGTCTCTATCTCTTTCTTTGTCCCTCTCTGTCCCTCACTCTCTCCTTCACTCTCTGTCTCCTCTCTCTCTCTCTCCTCTCTTGCTCGCTCTCTATTTCCATTTTGCTCTCTCTCTCTGCCTCCCTCAGTCTCTCTCTTTCTCTGTCTCTCTCTCTCGCTCTCTCTCTCTGTCTCTGTCTCCACTCTCGATCGCCCTTTCTCTGACTCTGTCTCTCTTTTTGTCCCTCATTCTCTCTCTCTCTCTCTTTCTCCCCTCCCTCCCTCCCTCCCTCTCTCTCTCTCCCCATTTTGCTCTCTCTCTCTGTCTCCCTCACTTTCTCTCTCTCTGTCTCCTCTCTCTTTCACTCTCTCTCTCTGTCTCCACTCTCGCTCGCCCTCTCTCTGTCTCTATCTCTCTTCTTGTCCCTCATTCTCTCTCTCTCTCTGTCTCCTCTCTCTCTCACTATCTCTCTCCTCTTTTGCACTCTCTCTGTCTCTATCTCTCTTGTCCCTCATTCTCTCTCTCTCTGTCTCCTCTCTCTCTCTCTGTCTCCTCTCTGTCTCCTCTCTCTCTCTCTGTCTCTCTCTCTCTCTCTGTCTCTCTCTCTCTCTCTGTCTCTCTCTCTCAGTCTCTCTCTCAGTCTCTCTCTCTGTCTCTCTCTCTGTCTCTCTCTCTGTCTCCCTCTCTATCTCTCTGTCCTCTCTCTCTCTGTCTCTCTCTCTATCTCTCTGTCCTCTCTCTCTCTGTCTCTCTCTGTCTCCTCTCTCTCTCTCTGTCTCCTCTCTGTCTCCTCTCTCTCTCTCTGTCTCCTCTCTGTCTCGCTCTCTGTCTCCCTCTCTTTCTCTCTCTGTCCTCTCTCTCTCACTCTCTCTCTCTGTCTGCACTCTCGCTCGCCCTCTCTCTGTCTCTATCTCTCTTCCTGTCCCTCATTCTCTCTCTCTCTCTCTCTGTCTCCTCTCTCTCTCTGTCTCCTCTGTCTCTCTGTCTCTCTCTGTCTCCTCTCTCTCTCTCTATCTGTCCTCTCTCTCTCACTCTCTCTCTCTCTCTCTGTCTCCACTCTCGCTTGCCCTCTCTCTGTCTCTATCTCTCTTCCTGTCCCCCCTCCTTCTCTCTCTCTGTCTCCCTCTCTCTCTCTCTCTGTCCTCTCTCTCTCACTCTCTCTCTCTCTCTCTGTCTCTCTCTCTGTCTCCCTCTCTATCTCTCTGTCCTCTCTCTCTCTGTCTCTCTCTGTCTCCTCTCTCTCTCTCTGTCTCCTCTCTGTCTCCTCTCTCTCTCTCTCTCTGTCTCTCTCTGTCTCGCTCTCTGTCTCCCTCTCTTTCTCTCTCTGTCCTCTCTCTCTCTCTCTCTGTCTGCACTCTCGCTCGCCCTCCTCTCTGTCTCTATCTCTCTTCCTGTCCCTCATTCTCTCTCTCTCTCTCTCTCTGTCTCCTCTCTCTCTCTCTGTCTCCTCTCTCTCTCTGTCTCCTCTCTCTCTGTCTCTCTCTGTCTCCCTCTCTCTCTCTATCTGTCCTCTCTCTCTCACTCTCTCTCTCTCTCTGTCTCCACTCTCGCTTGCCTCTCTCTGTCTCTATCTCTCTTCCTGTCCCCCTCATTCTCTCTCTCTGTCTCTCTCTGTCTCCCTCTCTCTCTCTCTCTGTCCTCGCTCTCTCATTCTTTCTCTCTCTCTCTCTCTCTCTCTCTGTCTCTCTCTCTGTCTCTCTCTCTGTCTCCCTCTCTATCTCTCTGTCCTCTCTCTCTCTGTCTCTCTCTGTCTCCTCTCTCTCTCTCTGTCTCCTCTCTGTCTCCTCTCTCTCTCTCTGTCTCTCTCTGTCTCTCTCTGTCTCGCTCTCTGTCTCGCTCTCTGTCCTCGCTCTCTGTCTCCCTCTCTTTCTCTCTCTGTCCTCTCTCTCTCACTCTCTCTCTCTGTCTGCACTCTCGCTCGCCCTCTCTCTGTCTCTATCTCTATTCCTGTCCCTATCTCTCTTCCTGTTCCTCATTCTCTTTCTCTCTCTCTTTCTCTGTCTCCTCTCTCTCTCTCTGTCTCCTTCACTCCCCTCTCTCTCCCTCTCATTGTTTATTCAGTAATAACTCTCTCAATTGACGTGTGTTATCTGTACAGCTGTCCTGTGATATATTTATCTTACGTTCTAACCCCACTCTGCTCCCCAGAGCCAGCCCAGGATTTTTGAAAGCACAATCTGATCCCTCGACCTCACGCCAGCAGAATTAGCACAATTTATCGAAGAATTAAAATAATTGACTCTCACCCTAATTCGCTTAGCCTGTTACCCTGGCAATTGAATTGAAATTATTGTGATCACTATCTCCCCGAGGGTGTTTTCTATTTATAAGGACTAGAATTTAGTGTACAGAACACAGACGGTGAGCCAATTAGCTGCACAGTCTCAGTGCAGATTCATTCCATTCCCATTCAGTACTGTCGAAATTATTCCACTAATTACTGAACTCATTTCTCATTGATCGCTGCATTCCTTCTCCCCCTTTCTCCCCCCTCTCTCCTTCCCTTGCTCTCTTGCCCTCTCTCTCTGCATCCCCCTCTTTCTTTCCCTCTCTTCCCCCACCTTTCCTTCCCTCCCTCTCTCTCCTTCCCACTCTCTCCCTTTCCCTGTTTCCTTCCTCCTCTCTCTCCTTCTCCCGCTTTCTCCTCTCTCTCTCTCTCTCTCTCTCTCTCTCTCTCCCCTTCCTCCTTTCTCCTTCACATTCTCTCCCCTTCCACCCCTCTCCTGGTCTCTCACTCCCCACTCACAGTCTGTCTCAGTGTCCATCTCTGTTTTTCTCGCTCTGTCCCTCTCGCTGTCTCTCCTTGTCTGTATCTCTCTCTCTGTCTATCTCTCTCTTTCTTTCTCTGTGTTTTTCTCTCACTCTCTGTGTCCATCTCCCTCTCTCTCTCTGTCTTCCTCTCTGTCTCTCTGTGTCTCTCTCTCTCTGTCTCTCTCTCTGTGTCTCTTTCTCTCTGTGTCTCTCTCTGTGTGTCTCTCTCTCTGTGTCTCCCTCTGTCTCTGTCTCTCCCTGTCTCTCTCTCTATCTGTCTCCCTCTCTCCCCTCTATCCCTCTCTCTGTCTGTCTCTCTCTCTCTGTCTCTCTGTCTCTGTTTCTCTGTCTCTTTCCCTCTCTCTGTCTCTCTCTCTGTCTCTCTCTCTGTCTCTCTCTCTGTCTCTCTCTGTGTCTCTCTCTCTGTCTCCCGCTCTCTGTCTCTCTCTCTGTCTCTGTCTCCCTCTCCCTCTCCCTCCCTCTCTCTCTGTCTCTCTTTCCCTCTCTGTCTGTCTCTCTCTATTTTTCTTTATCTCTCGGTCTCTCTCTCTCTGTATCTATCTCTGTCTCCGTCTCCCTCTCTCTCTCTCCCTCTTGCGCTCTCTCTGTCTATCCATCTCTGTCTCTCTGTCTGTATTTTATGGGGATCTGGGGGAGGAGCAGGCTACTGAGGATGAATCTCACTGGAACAGTATCGGCGTGTCTGTGACACACACTGTTATTAACGGGGCAGTCAGCCGACAGGTTCGGGAGAGTGAGGGGATACGTCTCTCGGACTCGCCGGCTGATTTCCCGCTGTCTTCCGCGTAATCCCGCCTCACTCTCCGCCTCCCCGTTGTTTTTTCAGAGAACTTGCAGGTTTGACCCATAAACTCGCCGCAGAATGTTCAGTACAGCGACTCAGAAAGAGAACAATTAAAACAGCTCGATCTCATTCCTGTAGCTAGTCAATTGTTGTTGGAGATTTAAAACAGGATCAATTATTTTCTTCGTATCCCCCCCTCCCTCGCTCTCTCTCTTTCACTGAATGTCCAATCATTCTCTCTGAGGTCAGATTTGGAGGAGTGCAGAGATGGGAAGGGGTGTAGGGGCTGGAGGAGGTTACAGAGATAGGGAGGGATGTAGGGGGCTGGAGGAGGTTACAGAGATAGGGAGGGTTGTAGGGGCTGGAGGAGGTTACAGAGATGGGGAGGGTTGCAGGGGCTGGAGGAGGTTACAGAGATAGGGAGGGTTGTAGGGGGCTTGAGGAGGTTACAGAGATAGGGAGGGATGTAGGGGGCTGGAGGAGGTTACAGAGATAGGGAGGGTTGTAGGGGCTGGAGGAGGTTACAGAGATGGGGAGGGTTGTAGGGGCTGGAGGAGGTTACAGAGATAGGGAGGGTTGTAGGGGCTGGAGGAGGTGACAGAGATAGGGAGGTTTGTAGGGGGCTGGAGGAGGTTACAGAGATAGGGAGGGTTGTAGGGGCTGGAGGAGGTTACAGAGACAGGGAGGGTTGTAGGGGCTGGAGGAGGTTACAGAGACAGGGAGGGTTGTAGGGGTTGGAGGAGGTTACAGGGATGGGGAATGTTGTAGGGGCTGGAGGAGGTTACAGAGACAGGGAGGGTTGTAGGGGCTGGAGGAGGTTACAGGGATGGGGAGGGTTGTAGGGGCTGGAGGAGGTTACAGAGACAGGGAGGGTTGTAGGGGCTGGAGGAGGATACAGAGACAGGGAGGGGTGTAGGGGCTGGAGGAGGTTACAGGGATGGGGAATGTTGTAGGGGCTGGAGGAGGTTACAGAGACAGGGAGGGTTGTAGGGGCTGGAGGAGGTTACAGGGATGGGGAGGGTTGTAGGGGCTGGAGGAGGTTACAGAGACAGGGAGGGGTGTAGGGGCTGGAGGAGGTTACAGGGATGGGGAATGTTGTAGGGGCTGGAGGAGGTTACAGAGACAGGGAGGGTTGTAGGGGCTGGAGGAGGTTACAGGGATGGGGAGGGTTGTAGGGGCTGGAGGAGGTTACAGAGACAGGGAGGGTTGTAGGGGCTGGAGGAGGTTACAGAGACAGGGAGGGTTGTAGGGGCTGGAGGAGGTTACAGGGATGGGGAGGGTTGTAGGGGCTGGAGGAGGTTACAGAGACAGGGAGGGTTGTAGGGGCTGGAGGAGGTTACAGAGACAGGGAGGGTTGTCGGGGCTGGAGGAGGTTACAGAGACAGGGAGGGTTGTAGGGGCTGGAGGAGGTTACAGAGATAGGGAGGGTTGTCGGGGCTGGAGGAGGTTACAGGGATGGGGAATGTTGTAGGGGCTGGAGGAGGTAACAGAGACAGGGAGGGTTGTAGGGGGCTGGAGGAGGTTACAGAGACAGGGAGGGTTGTCGGGGCTGGAGGAAGTTACAGAGACAGGGAGGGTTGTAGGGGCTGGAGGAGGTTACAGAGATAGGGAGGGGTGTAGAGGCTGGAGGAGGTTACAGAGGTAGGGAGGGTTGTAGGGGCTGGAGGAGGTTACAGAGACAGGGAGGGTTGTAGGGGCTGGAGGAGGTTACAGAGATAGGGAGGGTTGTAGGGGCTGGAGGAGGTTACAGAGATAGGGAGGGTTGTAGGGGCTGGAGGAGGTTACAGAGATAGGGAGGGGTGTAGAGGCTGGAGGAGGTTACAGAGGTAGGGAGGGTTGTAGGGGCTGGAGGAGGTTACAGAGATGGGGAGGGTTGTAGGGGCTGGAGGAGGTTACAGAGATGGGGAGGGTTGTAGGGGCTGGAGGAGGTTACAGAGATGGGGAGGGTTGTAGGGGCTGGAGGAGGTTACAGAGACAGGGAGGGGGTGAGGAGGTGACGAAGCGAGTTGAGCAGCAGGATGGAGTTGTGAGTTGCACTGCACCAGGGAGACCCCTGGCGTGCGGGACCTTTGCTCGGTGGGAGTTTCTGCAGCCGCTCCCTGACCCGCAGAGGGGAGTTCACTGCCGCAGGCTCCCTCGACAGCGGGATGTAATTAAAATTACAGTTTAATTTTAATAATTCACAATTCTCGCTCGAGTGTTGCGTCACCTGGGCGGATGTGTTCGGTGGGTGGGGGGGGAGTTTGCCGCTCGTGCGGAGCATAAATTTCTTTTCCAGAGGTTTTCATTCCCCGAGATCAGTGAGTGCTGATGAAACTCAAACACCTCGCTGAGGCGCGTCCCGGGCTTTTTCTCGCCTGCGCTGACCTCCGCCTGTTTAGAGGCAGCGCAGTCACTGATTCTGCACATTCAAAGAAAGGCTCGCCTTTGTTCTCCAGCTTCGGGACGTACCGAGGGTCGCAATGTCGATCGAGCGTTCGAGAGCCCGGCGCTCCCTCAGTACTGACCCTCCGACAGTGCGGCGCTCCCTCAGTACTGTCACTCCGACAGCGCGGCGCTCCCTCAGCACTGACCCTCCGACAGTGCGGCGCTCCCTCAGTACTGACCCTCCGACAGTGCGGCGCTCCCTCAGTACTGACCCTCCGACAGTGCGGCGCTCCCTCAGTACTGACCCTCCGACAGTGCGGCGCTCCCTCAGTACTGACCCTCCGACAGTGCGGCGCTCCCTCAGCACTGACCCTCCGACAGTGCGGCGCTCCCTCAGTACTGACCCTCCGACAGTGCGGCGCTCCCTCAGTACTGACCCTCCGACAGTGCGGCGCTCCCTCAGTACTGACCCTCCGACAGTGCGGCGCTCCCTCAGCACTGACCCTCCGACAGTGCGGCGCTCCCTCAGTACTGACCCTCCGACAGTGCGGCGCTCCCTCAGTACTGACCCTCCGACAGTGCGGCGCTCCCTCAGCACTGACCCTCCGACAGTGCGGCGCTCCCTCAGCACTGACCCTCCGACAGTGCGGCACTCCCTCAGTACTGTCACTCCGACAGTGCGGCGCTCCCTCAGTACTGACCCTCCGACAGTGCGGCGCTCCCTCAGCACTGACCCTCCGACAGTGCGGCGCTCCCTCAGCACTGACCCTCCGACAGTGCGGCGCTCCCTCAGTACTGACCCTCCGACAGTGCGGCGCTCCCTCAGTACTGACCCTCCGACAGTGCGGCGCTCCCTCAGCACTGACCCTCCGACAGTGCGGCGCTCCCTCAGCACTGACCCTCCGACAGTGCGGCGCTCCCTCAGCACTGACCCTCCGACAGTGTGGCGCTCCCTCAGCACTGACCCTCCGACAGAGCGGCGCTCCCTCAGTACTGACGCTCCGACAGTGCTGCTCTTTATCTTACTATTGTCTGTGGGATTGTGCTGTGCACGCCCCCCCCCTCCCCCTGCCTCTTTCTGCCTGTAACTCAGGTGCAAAGCCTTCCTTCCCCACCACTCCCCACCCCCTCTCCCTCCCCACTCCTCGTCTTTACTCTTCCGGATGTCATTGTGCTGAATTGGTTTTTCTGGTGCTGACAGGCGGTCAGATGCGAGTGACTGGTCAGTACGGAGGGGGAGCTGTAGTGTTGGGGGAGGAGGGGAGGCAAGGGTACACAGGAGAGGAGTGGCACGCGAAGGCCGACTGCCTGACAGATTGCGACAAGGTTAAGGACGCTTAACGTGCCCTCCGCCCGGCTGCATGTCAGTGAGTCGGACGTGTCCTTGGCAGTGTTTTCCCCCGAGACTGCAGCGCTGTCCATCACTGCGGACTGACTTTCTCTCTCTCTCTCTCTCTCTCTCTCTCACTCCATCTGTCTGTTTCTGTTCATCTCTCTCTCTCTTTGTTTCTCTCTATCTCTCTGTCTCTCCGTCTCACTCTTCCTCCCTCTCTGTCTTTCTATCTCTGTTCCCCCCCCCTCTCCTTGTCTCTCTCCTCCTCCCTCTCCTTCCCCCTCTCTCTCTCCCTCTATCTGTCGTTCTCTCTTTTCCTCCCTCTCTGTCTGTCTGTCTCTCTCTCTCTTTCTCTCTCTCTCCCACTCGCACTCTCCAACTCTCTCTCTCTGTCTCTGTCTCCTTTCTCCCTCTTCGTCTCCCTCTCTCTTCATGTCTGTCCCTCACTCTCTCCCTCCCTTTCTGTTTGTCTTTCTCTCACTGTTTTTCTCTCTCTCTTTCTCTCTCTCTCTTTCTCCATCTCTCTCTCTCCTCTCTCTCTTCCCTCTCCCTCTCTGTCTCTCTGTCTCTCTCTATCTCTGTCTCTCTCTCCCCCTCACCCTGCCCCCCAGCTCCCGACCTCCCTCTCGGTCTCTCTTTCTCTGTGTTTTGGTACAGGGTCAAGTTAGGATTATTGTCTGGGCTGGTTAGGATCAGAAGAAGGCTTCTTTCGTCAGTGTCGTGATTAGGATTGGGGACTGAAGCTCTGTCTGCCCCCTTGGGTGCCCAGTAAAGATCCCGCAGGTGCTATCTTGAAGAAGAGTGGGTGGAGTGAGGTGTGGGAGGGGGGGGGGGGTGGTGCGGGAGCGAGTTATCCCCAGTGTCCTGGGGCCAATATTGATCTGTCAACCAACATCACTTAAAAAAACAGACGAACTGGGTCATTCATCACACTGCCGTTTGTGGGATCTTGCTGTGCGCAAATTGGCTGCCTGCGTTTCCTAAATGACAACAGTGACCGCACATCATTCAGCAAGATCCTCTCGCTCAACTTCACTTTCCCGCCCTATCCCTCGATTCCCTCAGTGTCCCGAGGGATATGGAGACCGGAACGGTGCACAGTGCTCCAATTGTGGGTCTAACCGAGGGATATGGAGACCGGAACTGTGCACAGTGCTCCAAGTGTGGTCTAACTGAGGGATATGGAGACCGGAACTGTGCACAGTGCTCCAAGTGTGGTCTAACCGAGGGATATGGAGACCGGAACTGTGCACAGTGCTCCAAGTGTGGTCTAACCGAGGGATATGGAGACTGGAACTGTGCACAGTGCTCCAAGTGTGGGTCTAACCGAGGGATATGGAGACCGGAACTGTGCACAGTGCTCCAATTGTGGGTCTAACCGAGGGATATGGAGACCGGAACTGTGCACAGTGCTCCAATTGTGGGTCTAACCGAGGGATATGGAGACCGGAACTGTGCACAGTGCTCCAATTGTGGGTCTAACCGAGGGATATGGAGACTGGAACTGTGCACAGTGCTCCAAGTGGGGTCTAACCGAGGGATATGGAGACTGGAACTGTGCACAGTGCTCCAAGTGTGGTCTAACTGAGGGATATGGAGACTGGAACTGTGCACAGTGCTCCAAGTGTGGGTCTAACTGAGGGATATGGAGACTGGAACTGTGCACAGTGCTCCAAGTGTGGGTCTAACCGAGGGGATATGGAGACTGGAACTGTGCACAGTGCTCCAAGTGTGGTCTAACTGAGGGATATGGAGACCGGAACTGTGCACAGTGCTCCAAGTGTGGTCTAACCGAGGGATATGGAGACCGGAACTGTGCACAGTGCTCCAATTGTGGGTCTAACCGAGGGATATGGAGACCGGAACTGTGCACAGTGCTCCAATTGTGGGTCTAACCGAGGGATATGGAGACCGGAACTGTGCACAGTGCTCCAATTGTGGGTCTAACCGAGGGATATGGAGACCGGAACTGTGCACAGTGCTCCAATTGTGGGTCTAACCGAGGGATATGGAGACTGGAACTGTGCACAGTGCTCCAAGTGGGGTCTAACCGAGGGATATGGAGACTGGAACTGTGCACAGTGCTCCAAGTGTGGTCTAACTGAGGGATATGGAGACTGGAACTGTGCACAGTGCTCCAAGTGTGGGTCTAACTGAGGGATATGGAGACTGGAACTGTGCACAGTGCTCCAAGTGTGGTCTAACTGAGGGATATGGAGACTGGAACTGTGCACAGTGCTCCAAGTGTGGTCTAACCGAGGGATATGGAGACTGGAACTGTGGACAGTGCTCCAAGTGTGGGTCTAACTGAGGATATGGAGACTGGAACTGTGCACAGTGCTCCCAGTGTGGTCTAACCGTGGGATATGGAGACTGGAACTGTGCACAGTGCTCCAAGTGTGGGTCTAACTGAGGGATATGGAGACTGGAACTGTGCACAGTGCTCCCAGTGTGGTCTAACCGTGGGATATGGAGACCGGAACTGTGCACAGTGCTCCAAGTGTGGGTCTAACCGAGGGATATAGAGACTGGAACTGTGCACAGTGCTCAAGTGTGGTCTAACTGAGGGATATGGAGACCGGAACTGTGCACAGTGCTCCAAGTGTAGTCTAACTGAGGGATATGGAGACCGGAACTGTGCACAGTGCTCCAAGTGTAGTCTAACCGAGGATATGGAGACTGGAACTGTGCACAGTGCTCCAAGTGTGGGTCTAACCGAGGGATATGGAGAGTGGAACTGTGCACAGTGCTCCAAGTGTGGTCTAACTGAGGGATATGGAGACTGGAACTGTGCACAGTGCTCCAAGTGTGGTCTAACTGAGGGATATGGAGACTGAACTGTGCACAGTGCTCCAAGTGTAGTCTAACTGAGGGATATGGAGACTGGAACTGTGCACAGTGCTCCAAGTGTGGGTCTAACCGAGGGATATGGAGACTGGAACTGTGCACAGTGCTCCAAGTGTGGGTCTAACCGAGGGATATGAGACCGGAACTGTGCACAGTGCTCCAATTGTGGTCTAACCGAGGGATATGGAGACTGGAACTGTGCACAGTGCTCCAAGTGCGGTCTAACCGAGGGATACGGAGACTGGAACTGTGCACAGTGTTCCAAGTGTGGACTAACTGAGGGATATGGAGACCGGAACTGTGCACAGTGCTCCAAGTGTGGTCTAACTGAGGGATATGGAGACCGGAACTGTGCACAGTGTTCCAAGTCTGGTCTAACCGAGGGATATGGAGACTGGAACTGTGCACAGTGCTCCAAGTGTGGTCTAACCGAGGGATATGGAGACTGGAACTGTGCACAGTGCTCCAAGTGTTGGTCTAACCGAGGGATATGGAGACTGGAACTGTGCACAGTGCTCCAAGTGTGGTCTAACCGAGGGATATGGAGACTGGAACTGTGCACAGTGCTCCAAGTGTGGGTCTAACTGAGGGATACGGAGACTGGAACTGTGCACAGTGCTCCAAGTGTGGTCTAACCGAGGGATATGGAGACTGGAACTGTGCACAGTGCTCCAAGTGTCGTCTAACCGAGGGATATGGAGACTGGAACTGTGCACAGTGCTCCAAGTGTGGGTCTAACCGAGGGATATGGAGACTGGAACTGTGCACAGTGCTCCAAGTGTGGTCTAACCGAGGGATATGGAGACTGGAACTGTGCACAGTGCTCCAAGTGTGGTCTAACCGAGGGATATGGAGACTGGAACTGTGCACAGTGCTCCAAGTGTGGTCTAACCGAGGGATATGGAGACTGGAACTGTGCACAGTGCTCCAAGTGTAGTCTAACCGAGGGATATGGAGACTGGAAACTGTGCACAGTGCTCCAAGTGTGGTCTAACCGAGGGATATGGAGACTGGAACTGTGCACAGTGCTCCAAGTGTGGTCTAACCGAGGGATATGGAGACTGGAACTGTGCACAGTGCTCCAAGTGTGGTCTAACCGAGGGATATGGAGACTGGAACGGTGCACAGTGCTCCAAGTGTGGTCTAACCGAGGGATATGGAGACTGGAACTGTGGACAGTGCTCCCAGTGTGGTCTAACCGAGGTTTAACACAAGTTTAACACAACTTGTCTGCATTTTTAATTCTGACCCTTTCGAAATGAATCCAGCGCTCGTTCAACACCGCTCATTGTTGTTTTTATTCACCACTGACAGCAAAGGAAAGGGGTGGGGGTTTGTTTATTTATTTCCGAGCTGCTCCAATCTCCTTCGAACTTGACATTTGAGCAAAGGAAGGAGATTTATCATCTTCTGGTGTGAGGGAGTGAGTCAAAGGGAGGTCCAAGTGTTTATCGATCATTCTCTGCAGCTTCTTAATTGCAGTGCCATTAACAAAGAGTCTGCACTAATTTATGATTACTTTCCTTTTAACCTTTCAGTTCCATCTTTCGAGAAATTCTGTTTTGATATTTTCTGTTCCTCCCGTTTCAGCGGGAAAGGTGGTCGATTGTCCGAGGCTGGATTTTGAACGTTCCTAATTCACGCTTCCTGATTGGGAGGTTTAGAGAGTAAATGCGAGCCATCGGGAATTTAATTCCTCCAGCAAAACAGTACTGACCCTCCGACAGAGCGGCGCTCCCTCAGCACTGACCCTCCGACAGAGCGGCGCTCCCTCAGCACTGACCCTCCGACAGAGCGGCGCTCCCTCAGCACTGACCCTCCGACAGAGCGGCACTCCCTCAGCACTTACCCTCCGACAGTGCGGCGCTCCCTCAGCACTGACCCCTCCGACAGTGCGGCGCTCCCTCAGCACTGACCCTCCGACAGTGCGGCGCTCCCTCAGCACTGACCCCTCCGACAGTGCGGCGCTCCCTCAGCACTGACCCTCCGACAGTGCGGCGCTCCCTCAGCACTGACCCTCCGACAGAGCGGCACTACCTCAGTACTGACCCTCCGACAGCGCGGCGCTTCCTCAGTACTGACCCTCCGACAGTGCGGCGCTCCCTCAGTACTGACCCTCCGACAGTGCGGTGCTCCCCTCCAGTACTGACCCTCCGACAGTGTGGCACTCCCTCAGTACTGACCATCCGACAGTGCGGCACTCCCTCAGTACTGACCCTCCGACAGAGCGGCGCTCCCTCGGCACTGACCCTCCGACAGTGCGGCACTCCCTCGGCACTGACCCTCCAACAGAGCGGCGCTCCCTCGGCACTGACCCTCCGACAGCGCGGCATCTACCCTCAGCACTGACCCTCCAACAGCGCGGCACTCCCACAGTAGTGAACCTCTCTCAGTGCGGCACTCCCTTGACACTGACCCTCCGACAGCACGGCGCTCCCTCGACACTGACCCTCCGACAGTGTGGCGCTCCCTCAGTACTGACCCTCCGACAGCGCGGTGCTCCCTCAGTACTGACCCTCCGACAGCCCGGAGCTCCTTCGGCACTGACCCTCCGACAGCCCGGAGCTCCCTCGGCACTGACCCTCCGACAGCACGGAGCTCCCTCGGCACTGACCCTCCGACAGTGCGGCGCTCCCTCAGCACTGACCCTCCGACAGCGCGGCGCTCCCTCAGTACTGAACCTCCCTCAGTGCGGCACTCCCTCACAACTGACCCTCCGACAGCGCGGTGCTCCCTCAGTACTGACCCTCCGACAGCCCGGAGCTCCCTCGGCACTGACCCTCCGACAGCCCGGAGCTCCCTCGGCACTGACCCTCCGACAGCCCGGAGCTCCCTCGGCACTGACCCTCCGACAGCACGGAGCTCCCTCAGTACTGAACCTCCGACAGCGCGGCGCTCCCTCGGCACTGACCCTCTGACAGCGCGGCGCTCCCTCAGCACTGACCCTCCGAGTGTGTTGGTGAGGCACTTCGAGACATCCTGTCGCCACCCCGAAGCGTGTCTCTCTTTCCTTTACCTCCCACTGAGGGAGTGGTAATTACTTTCTGATCGTAACTGTTTGGAGCTGATCATAATTCACTGCAAATAACTGGGTTAAGATGTGATTAGATTCTGACTGTGATTTAATTTCATCCTGAGGGCA
>NW_027141210.1:50000-52230 GCF_036365525.1 Heterodontus francisci
TCTCTCTCTGTCTCTCTCTCTTGCTCTCTGTGTCTCTTTCTCTCTCTCTCTGTCTGTCTGTTTCTCTCTCTCTCTCTCTATCTCTCTCTCTCTCTGTCTGTCTGTTTCTCTCTCTCTCTCTCTCTCTCTCTGTTTCTCTCTCTCTCTTGTCTATCTCTCTCTCTGTCTCTGTTTCTCTCTCCCTCTCTCTGTCTGTTTCTCTCTCTCTCTCTCTCTCTCTCTGTCTCCTCTGTCTCTGTCTCTCTCTCTTGCTCTGTGTGTGTGTGTCTCTCTCTCTCTGTCTGTCTGTTTCTCTCTCTCTCTTTCTGTCTCTCTGTCTATCTCTCTTTCTCTGTCTATCTCTCTCTCTGTCTCTCTCTCTTGCTCTCTGTGTCTCTTTCTCTCTCTCTCTGTCTGTCTGCTCCTCTCTCTCTCTTTCTGTCTCTCTGTCTCTGTCTATCTCTCTTTCTCTGTCTATCTCTCTCTCTGTCTCTCTCTCTTGCTCTCTGTGTCTCTTTCTCTCTCTGTCTGTCTGTTTCTCTCTCTCTCTCTCTATCTCTCTCTCTCTCTGCCCTCTCCTCTCTCTCTCTCTCTCTCTCTTCCTATCTCTCTCTCTCTGTCTATCTCTCTCTCTGTCTCTCTCTCTTGCTCTCTGTGTCTCTTTCTCTCTCTCTCTCTCTCTCTCTGTCTTGCCTCTGAGTCAGACGGTCGTGGGTTCGAGTCCCAGAGTCCAGGCTGAAGCTCCCAGATTCAGGGAGGGGGATGGGTGATGAGGGGAGGGAGGGGTCGGTCTCCTCGGTGTCCTGAGCACCCACCCCTGAAAAAACATCCAAGCGGCGCCCCCGCGTCAACGTGCTGTCTGTGGGATCGTGCTGTGCGCGTGACGGCAGCCGCGGGTCCTGCGGCACCATCGCCGCCCCTCACTCTCCCTCTTCCCCCCCCCCCACCCCAACCCTCCGCCCGCCCCTCATCTCCGAAGCCCCATCTCTTGTGTCACACAGAGATATGTAGTTACTGAGGGAATGGATATTGAAGAAATGTCAAGGGCAATCGGAGCCTCGACTCGCAGCCTCTGACCGGGTTATTTAATGCCAGCCATTTAATTGGATCTGCCCAGCTGCGATTTCTCAGCCTGTCCTCCAGTGAGTGACTGCGAGAATAAAAGGAGCCTCCAGCACCTTCCTTCCTATTTAACTGTTGCAGTCCTCACACACATGGGGGATTCAGCTACCCGGCCCGTCCTCCTCCCTCCGTCCCTCAACCCTTCCGTCCTCCTGCCTCCGTCCCTCAACCCTGCCCGTCCTCCTGCCTCCGTCCCTCAACCCTGCCCGTCCTCCTGCCTCCGTCCCTCAACCCTGCCGTCCTCCTCCCTCCGTCCCTCAACCCGGCCCGTCCTCCTCCCTCCGTCCCTACCTACCCTGATCCCCCTCCATCTCTCAACCCTGCCCATCCACCCCCGCCTCCATCCCTCAACCCTACTGTCCTCCCCCCTCCATCCCTCAACCCTGCCCGTCCTCCCCACTCCGTCCCTCAACCCTACCCGTCCTCCCCACTCTGTCCTCAACCATACCTAACCTCCTCTCACTCTGTCCCTCAACCTTACCTACCCTCCTCTCCCTCCATCCCTCCTCCCTCCATCCCTCAACCATACCTAATGTCCTCTCTCTCCATCCCTCAAACCTACCTGGCCTCCTTCCCCATCTGCCCCTCAACTCTACCTACCTGCCCTCCTCTCACTGTATCCCTCAACCTGACCTGCCCTCCTTCTCCTTCTGTACCTCAACCCTACCTGCCTTCCTTCTCCCTCCATCACTCAACCTCACCTTCACTCCATGTCCCTCAATCAGTTGGGAGAGGAGGGGCAGGGGGTGGGGGGCGATGGGAGGAGAGAGCAGAGGAGGGGAGATGGAGTGATGGGAAGAGTGGAGAGAGGGAGAGGGGAGAGAAAGGAGAGGGAGAAGAGGGGAGGACAGAGGGGGAGGGAGGGAGAGTGGAGGGTCAGAGGGAGGCAGGAGGGTGAGTGGAGGGACAGAGGGAGAGTGGAGGGACAGAGGGAGGAGGGACGGAGAGTGGAGGACAGCGGGAGGAAGGAGGGAGAATAGTGGAGGGACAGAGGGAGGAGGGAGGGAGAAGAGTGGAGGGAGGAGGGAGGAAGAGTGGAGGGACAGAGGGAGGAGGGAGGGAGAATAGTGGAGGGACAGAGGAAGAGGAGGAGGGAGGGAGAAGAGTGGAGGGACAGAGGGAGGAAGGA
>NW_027141211.1:0-53207 GCF_036365525.1 Heterodontus francisci
TAGAGGGTGGGGAGTTGCATGAGGTACAGTGTGTGTTGAGAGGGTGGGGAGTTGGATGAGGTACAGTGTGTGTGAGAGGGTGGGGAGTTGGATGAGGTACAGAGTGTGTGTGTGAGGTGGGGAGTTGGATGAGGTACAGAGTGTGTGAGAGGGTGGGGAGTTGGATGAGGTACAGTGTGTGTGAGAGGGTGGGGAGTTGGATGAGGTACAGTGTGTGTGAGAGGGTGGGGAGTTGGATGAGGTACAGTGTGTGTGAGAGGGTGGGGAGTTGGATGAGGTACAGAGTGTGTGTGTGAGGGTGGGGAGTTGGATGAGGTACAGTGTGTGTGTGAGAGGGTGGGGAGTTGGATGAGGTACAGAGTGTGTGAGAGGGTGGGGAGTTGGATGAGGTACAGTGTGTGTGAGAGGTGGGGAGTTGGATGAGGTTACAGTGTGTGTGAGAGGGTGGGGAGTTGGATGAGGTACAGTGTGTGTGAGAGGGTGGGGAGTTGGATGAGGTACAGTGTGTGTGAGAGGGTGGGGAGTTGGATGAGGTACAGAGTGTGTGTGAGAGGGTGGGGAGTTGGATGAGGTACAGTGTGTGTGAGAGGGTGGGGAGTTGGATGAGGTACAGAGTGTGTGAGAGGGTGGGGAGTTGGATGAGGTACAGAGTGTGTGTGAGAGGGTGGGGAGTTGGATGAGGTACAGTGTGTGTGAGAGGGTGGGGAGTTGGATGAGGTACAGTGTTGTGTGAGAGGGTGGGGAGTTGGATGAGGTACAGTGTGTGTGAGAGGGTGGGGAGTTGGATGAGGTACAGAGTGTGTGAGAGGGTGGGGAGTTGGATGAGGTTACAGTGTGTGTGAGAGGGTGGGGAGTTGGATGAGGTACAGAGTGTGTGTGAGAGGGTGGGGAGTTGGATGAGGTACAGTGTGTGTGAGAGGGTGGGGAGTTGGATGAGGTACAGAGTGTGTGAGAGGGTGGGGAGTTGGATGAGGTACAGTGTGTGTGAGAGGGTGGGGAGTTGGATGAGGTACAGTGTGTGTGTGAGAGGGTGGGGAGTTGGATGAGGTACAGTGTGTGTGAGAGGGTGGGGAGTTGGATGAGGTACAGAGTGTGTGTGAGAGGGTGGGGAGTTGGATGAGGTACAGAGTGTGTGTGAGAGGGTGGGGAGTTGGATGAGGTACAGTGTGTGTGAGAGGGTGGGGAGTTGGATGAGGTACAGTGTGTGTGAGAGGGTGGGGAGTTGGATGAGGTACAGTGTGTGTGAGAGGGTGGGGAGTTGGATGAGGTACAGTGTGTGTGTGAGAGGGTGGGGAGTTGGATGAGGTACAGTGTGTGTGTGAGAGGGTGGGGAGTTGGATGAGGTACAGAGTGTGTGTGAGGGTGGGGAGTTGGATGAGGTACAGAGTGTGTGAGAGGGTGGGGAGTTGGATGAGGTACAGTGTGTGTGAGAGGGTGGGGAGTTGGATGAGGTACAGTGTGTGTGAGAGGGTGGGGAGTTGGATGAGGTACAGAGTGTGTGTGAGAGGGTGGGGAGTTGGATGAGGTACAGTGTGTGTGAGAGGGTGGGGAGTTGGATGAGGTACAGTGTGTGTGAGAGGGTGGGGAGTTGGATGAGGTACAGTGTGTGTGTGAGAGGGTGGGGAGTTGGATGAGGTACAGAGTGTGTGAGAGGGTGGGGAGTTGGATGAGGTACAGAGTGTGTGTGAGAGGGTGGGGAGTTGGATGAGGTACAGTGTGTGTGTAGAGGGTGGGAGTTGGATGAGGTACAGAGTGTGTGTGAGAGGGTGGGGAGTTGGATGAGGTACAGTGTGTGTGAGAGGGTGGGGAGTTGGATGAGGTACAGTGTGTGTGTGAGAGGGTGGGGAGTTGGATGAGGTACAGTGTGTGTGTGAGAGGGTGGGGAGTTGGATGAGGTACAGTGTGTGTGAGAGGGTGGGGAGTTGGATGAGGTACAGTGTGTGTGAGAGGGTGGGGAGTTGGATGAGGTACAGTGTGTGTGTGAGAGGGTGGGGAGTTGGATGAGGTACAGTGTGTGTGAGAGGGTGGGGAGTTGGATGAGGTACAGTGTGTGTGAGAGGGTGGGGAGTTGGATGAGGTACAGTGTGTGTGAGAGGGTGGGGAGTTGGATGAGGTACAGAGTGTGTGAGAGGGTGGGGAGTTGGATGAGGTACAGTGTGTGTGTGAGAGGGTGGGGAGTTGGATGAGGTACAGTGTGTGTGTGAGAGGGTGGGGAGTTGGATGAGGTACAGAGTGTGTGAGAGGGTGGGGAGTTGGATGAGGTACAGTGTGTGTGTGAGAGGGTGGGGAGTTGGATGAGGTACAGAGTGTGTGAGAGGGTGGGGAGTTGGATGAGGTACAGTGTGTGTGTGAGAGGGTGGGGAGTTGGATGAGGTACAGTGTGTGTGTGAGAGGGTGGGGAGTTGGATGAGGTACAGAGTGTGTGAGAGGGTGGGGAGTTGGATGAGGTACAGTGTGTGTGTGAGAGGGTGGGGAGTTGGATGAGGTACAGTGTGTGTGTGAGAGGGTGGGGAGTTGGATGAGGTACAGAGTGTGTGAGAGGGTGGGGAGTTGGATGAGGTACAGTGTGTGTGTGAGAGGGTGGGGAGTTGGATGAGGTACAGTGTGTGTGAGAGGGTGGGGAGTTGGATGAGGTACAGTGTGTGTGAGAGGGTGGGGAGTTGGATGAGGTACAGTGTGTGTGTGAGAGGGTGGGGAGTTGGATGAGGTACAGTGTGTGAGAGGGTGGGGAGTTGGATGAGGTACAGAGTGTGTGTGAGAGGGTGGGGAGTTGGATGAGGTACAGTGTGTGTGAGAGGGTGGGGAGTTGGATGAGGTACAGAGTGTGTGAGAGGGTGGGGAGTTGGATGAGGTACAGTGTGTGTGAGAGGGTGGGGAGTTGATGAGGTACAGTGTGTGTGTGAGGTGGGGAGTTGGATGAGGTACAGTGTGTGTGTGAGAGGGTGGGGAGTTGGATGAGGTACAGTGTGTGTGTGAGAGGGTGGGGAGTTGGATGAGGTACAGTGTGTGTGAGAGGGTGGGGAGTTGGATGAGGTACAGTGTGTGTGTGAGAGGGTGGGGAGTTGGATGAGGTACAGTGTGTGTGAGAGGGTGGGGAGTTGGATGAGGTACAGTGTGTGTGTGAGGGTGGGGAGTTGGATGAGGTACAGTGTGTGTGTGAGAGGGTGGGGAGTTGGATGAGGTACAGTGTGTGTGAGAGGGTGGGGAGTTGGATGAGGTACAGTGTGTGTGAGAGGGTGGGGAGTTGGATGAGGTACAGAGTGTGTGTGAGAGGGTGGGGAGTTGGATGAGGTACAGTGTGTGTGAGAGGGTGGGGAGTTGGATGAGGTACAGTGTGTGTGTGAGAGGGTGGGGAGTTGGATGAGGTACAGTGTGTGTGAGAGGGTGGGGAGTTGGATGAGGTACAGTGTGTGTGAGAGGGTGGGGAGTTGGATGAGGTACAGTGTGTGTGAGAGGGTGGGGAGTTGGATGAGGTACAGTGTGTGTGAGAGGGTGGGGAGTTGGATGAGGTACAGTGTGTGTGAGAGGGTGGGGAGTTGGATGAGGTACAGGTGTGTGTGAGAGGGTGGGGAGTTGGATGAGGTACAGTGTGTGTGTGAGAGGTGGGGAGTTGGATGAGGTACAGAGTGTGTGAGAGGGTGGGGAGTTGGATGAGGTACAGTGTGTGTGAGAGGGTGGGGAGTTGGATGAGGTACAGTGTGTGTGAGAGGGTGGGGAGTTGGATGAGGTACAGTGTGTGTGTGAGAGGGTGGGGAGTTGGATGAGGTACAGAGTGTGTGTGAGAGGTGGGGAGTTGGATGAGGTACAGTGTGTGTGAGAGGGTGGGGAGTTGGATGAGGTACAGAGTGTGTGAGAGGGTGGGGAGTTGGATGAGGTACAGTGTGTGTGAGAGGGTGGGGAGTTGGATGAGTTACAGTGTGTGTGAGAGGGTGGGGAGTTGGATGAGGTACAGAGTGTGTGAGAGGGTGGGGAGTTGGATGAGGTACAGTGTGTGTGTGAGAGGGTGGGGAGTTGGATGAGGTACAGAGTGTGTGTGAGAGGGTGGGGAGTTGGATGAGGTACAGTGTGTGTGAGAGGGTGGGGAGTTGGATGAGGTACAGTGTGTGTGAGAGGGTGGGGAGTTGGATGAGGTACAGAGTGTGTGTGAGAGGGTGGGGAGTTGGATGAGGTACAGTGTGTGTGAGAGGGTGGGGAGTTGGATGAGGTACAGTGTGTGTGAGAGGGTGGGGAGTTGGATGAGTTACAGTGTGTGTGAGAGGGTGGGGAGTTGGATGAGGTACAGAGTGTGTGAGAGGGTGGGGAGTTGGATGAGGTACAGTGTGTGTGAGAGGGTGGGGAGTTGGATGAGGTACAGAGTGTGTGTGAGAGGGTGGGGAGTTGGATGAGGTACAGTGTGTGTGAGAGGGTGGGGAGTTGGATGAGGTACAGTGTGTGTGTGAGAGGGTGGGGAGTTGGATGAGGTACAGTGTGTGTGAGAGGGTGGGGAGTTGGATGAGGTACAGAGTGTGTGTGAGAGGGTGGGGAGTTGGATGAGGTACAGTGTGTGTGAGAGGGTGGGGAGTTGGATGAGGTACAGAGTGTGTGTGAGAGGGTGGGGAGTTGGATGAGGTACAGTGTGTGTGTGAGAGGGTGGGGAGTTGGATGAGGTACAGTGTGTGTGAGAGGGTGGGGAGTTGGATGAGGTACAGTGTGTGTGAGAGGGTGGGGAGTTGGATGAGGTACAGTGTGTGTGAGAGGGTGGGGAGTTGGATGAGGTACAGTGTGTGTGTGAGAGGGTGGGGAGTTGGATGAGGTACAGTGTGTGTGTGAGAGGGTGGGGAGTTGGATGAGGTACAGAGTGTGTGTGAGGGTGGGGAGTTGGATGAGGTACAGAGTGTGTGTGAGAGGGTGGGGAGTTGGATGAGGTACAGTGTGTGTGAGAGGTGGGGAGTTGGATGAGGTACAGTGTGTGTGAGAGGGTGGGGAGTTGGATGAGGTACAGTGTGTGTGAGAGGGTGGGGAGTTGGATGAGGTACAGTGTGTGTGAGAGGGTGGGGAGTTGGATGAGGTACAGAGTGTGTGTGAGAGGGTGGGGAGTTGGATGAGGTACAGTGTGTGTGAGAGGGTGGGGAGTTGGATGAGGTACAGTGTGTGTGAGAGGGTGGGGAGTTGGATGAGGTACAGTGTGTGTGAGAGGGTGGGGAGTTGGATGAGGTACAGTGTGTGTGAGAGGGTGGGGAGTTGGATGAGGTACAGTGTGTGTGTGAGAGGGTGGGGAGTTGGATGAGGTACAGTGTGTGTGAGAGGGTGGGGAGTTGGATGAGGTACAGAGTGTGTGTGAGAGGGTGGGGAGTTGGATGAGGTACAGTGTGTGTGTGAGAGGGTGGGGAGTTGGATGAGGTACAGTGTGTGTGAGAGGGTGGGGAGTTGGATGAGGTACAGTGTGTGTGTGAGAGGGTGGGGAGTTGGATGAGGTACAGTGTGTGTGAGAGGGTGGGGAGTTGGATGAGGTACAGTGTGTGTGTGAGAGGGTGGGGAGTTGGATGAGGTACAGTGTGTGTGTGAGAGGGTGGGGAGTTGGATGAGGTACAGAGTGTGTGTGAGGGTGGGGAGTTGGATGAGGTACAGAGTGTGTGTGAGAGGGTGGGGAGTTGGATGAGGTACAGTGTGTGTGTGAGGGTGGGGAGTTGGATGAGGTACAGTGTGTGTGAGAGGGTGGGGAGTTGGATGAGGTACAGTGTGTGTGTGAGAGGGTGGGGAGTTGGATGAGGTACAGTGTGTGTGTGAGAGGGTGGGGAGTTGGATGAGGTACAGTGTGTGTGTGAGAGGGTGGGGAGTTGGATGAGGTACAGTGTGTGTGTGAGGGTGGGGAGTTGGATGAGGTACAGTGTGTGTGAGAGGGTGGGGAGTTGGATGAGGTACAGTGTGTGTGAGAGGGTGGGGAGTTGGATGAGGTACAGTGTGTGTGAGAGGGTGGGGAGTTGGATGAGGTACAGTGTGTGTGTGAGGGTGGGGAGTTGGATGAGGTACAGGTGTGTGTGAGAGGGTGGGGAGTTGGATGAGGTACAGTGTGTGTGTGAGAGGGTGGGGAGTTGGATGAGGTACAGAGTGTGTGTGAGAGGGTGGGGAGTTGGATGAGGTACAGTGTGTGTGAGAGGGTGGGGAGTTGGATGAGGTACAGAGTGTGTGTGAGAGGGTGGGGAGTTGGATGAGGTACAGTGTGTGTGAGAGGGTGGGGAGTTGGATGAGGTACAGTGTGTGTGAGAGGGTGGGGAGTTGGATGAGGTACAGTGTGTGTGTGAGAGGGTGGGGAGTTGGATGAGGTACAGTGTGTGTGAGAGGGTGGGGAGTTGGATGAGGTACAGTGTGTGTGAGAGGGTGGGGAGTTGGATGAGGTACAGTGTGTGTGAGAGGGTGGGGAGTTGGATGAGGTACAGTGTGTGTGAGAGGGTGGGGAGTTGGATGAGGTACAGAGTGTGTGTGAGAGGGTGGGGAGTTGGATGAGGTACAGTGTGTGTGAGAGGGTGGGGAGTTGGATGAGGTACAGTGTGTGTGAGAGGGTGGGGAGTTGGATGAGGTACAGTGTGTGTGAGAGGGTGGGGAGTTGGATGAGGTACAGTGTGTGTGAGAGGGTGGGGAGTTGGATGAGGTACAGTGTGTGTGAGAGGGTGGGGAGTTGGATGAGGTACAGAGTGTGTGTGAGAGGGTGGGGAGTTGGATGAGGTACAGTGTGTGTGTGAGAGGGTGGGGAGTTGGATGAGGTACAGAGTGTGTGAGAGGGTGGGGAGTTGGATGAGGTACAGTGTGTGTGAGAGGGTGGGGAGTTGGATGAGTACAGTGTGTGTGAGAGGGTGGGGAGTTGGATGAGGTACAGTGTGTGTGTGAGAGGGTGGGGAGTTGGATGAGGTACAGTGTGTGTGAGAGGGTGGGGAGTTGGATGAGGTACAGAGTGTGTGTGAGAGGGTGGGGAGTTGGATGAGGTACAGTGTGTGTGTGAGAGGGTGGGGAGTTGGATGAGGTACAGAGTGTGTGTGAGGGTGGGGAGTTGGATGAGGTACAGTGTGTGTGAGAGGGTGGGGAGTTGGATGAGGTACAGTGTGTGTGAGAGGGTGGGGAGTTGGATGAGGTACAGTGTGTGTGAGAGGGTGGGGAGTTGGATGAGGTACAGTGTGTGTGAGAGGGTGGGGAGTTGGATGAGGTACAGAGTGTGTGTGAGAGGGTGGGGAGTTGGATGAGGTACAGTGTGTGTGAGAGGGTGGGGAGTTGGATGAGGTACAGAGTGTGTGTGAGAGGGTGGGGAGTTGGATGAGGTACAGTGTGTGTGAGAGGGTGGGGAGTTGGATGAGGTACAGAGTGTGTGAGAGGGTGGGGAGTTGGATGAGGTACAGTGTGTGTGAGAGGGTGGGGAGTTGGATGAGGTACAGAGTGTGTGTGAGAGGGTGGGGAGTTGGATGAGGTACAGTGTGTGTGAGAGGGTGGGGAGTTGGATGAGGTACAGTGTGTGTGAGAGGGTGGGGAGTTGGATGAGGTACAGAGTGTGTGTGAGAGGGTGGGGAGTTGGATGAGGTACAGTGTGTGTGAGAGGGTGGGGAGTTGGATGAGGTACAGTGTGTGTGTGAGAGGGTGGGGAGTTGGATGAGGTACAGTGTGTGTGAGAGGGTGGGGAGTTGGATGAGGTACAGTGTGTGTGTGAGAGGGTGGGGAGTTGGATGAGGTACAGTGTGTGTGTGAGAGGGTGGGGAGTTGGATGAGGTACAGTGTGTGTGAGAGGGTGGGGAGTTGGATGAGGTACAGTGTGTGTGAGAGGGTGGGGAGTTGGATGAGGTACAGTGTGTGTGAGAGGGTGGGGAGTTGGATGAGGTACAGTGTGTGTGAGAGGGTGGGGAGTTGGATGAGGTACAGAGTGTGTGAGAGGGTGGGGAGTTGGATGAGGTACAGTGTGTGTGTGAGAGGGTGGGGAGTTGGATGAGGTACAGAGTGTGTGTGAGAGGGTGGGGAGTTGGATGAGGTACAGTGTGTGTGAGAGGGTGGGGAGTTGGATGAGGTACAGTGTGTGTGAGAGGGTGGGGAGTTGGATGAGGTACAGAGTGTGTGAGAGGGTGGGGAGTTGGATGAGGTACAGTGTGTGTGAGAGGGTGGGAGTTGGATGAGGTACAGAGTGTGTGTGAGAGGGTGGGGAGTTGGATGAGGTACAGTGTGTGTGAGAGGGTGGGGAGTTGGATGAGGTACAGAGTGTGTGTGTGAGGGTGGGGAGTTGGATGAGGTACAGTGTGTGTGTGAGAGGGTGGGGAGTTGGATGAGTTACAGTGTGTGTGAGAGGGTGGGGAGTTGGATGAGGTACAGTGTGTGTGTGAGAGGGTGGGGAGTTGGATGAGGTACAGTGTGTGTGAGAGGGTGGGGAGTTGGATGAGGTACAGTGTGTGTGTGAGAGGGTGGGGAGTTGGATGAGGTACAGTGTGTGTGTGAGAGGGTGGGGAGTTGGATGAGGTACAGAGTGTGTGTGAGAGGGTGGGGAGTTGGATGAGGTACAGAGTGTGTGTGAGAGGGTGGGGAGTTGGATGAGGTACAGTGTGTGTGTGAGGGTGGGGAGTTGGATGAGGTACAGTGTGTGTGAGAGGGTGGGGAGTTGGATGAGGTACAGTGTGTGTGTGAGAGGGTGGGGAGTTGGATGAGGTACAGAGTGTGTGTGAGAGGGTGGGGAGTTGGATGAGGTACAGTGTGTGTGTGTGAGGGTGGGGAGTTGGATGAGGTACAGTGTGTGTGTGAGGTGGGGAGTTGGATGAGGTACAGTGTGTGTGAGAGGGTGGGGAGTTGGATGAGGTACAGTGTGTGTGAGAGGGTGGGGAGTTGGATGAGGTACAGTGTGTGTGAGAGGGTGGGGAGTTGGATGAGGTACAGTGTGTGTGTGAGGGTGGGGAGTTGGATGAGGTACAGTGTGTGTGTGAGGGTGGGGAGTTGGATGAGGTACAGTGTGTGTGTGAGAGGGTGGGGAGTTGGATGAGGTACAGTGTGTGTGAGAGGGTGGGGAGTTGGATGAGGTACAGTGTGTGTGAGAGGGTGGGGAGTTGGATGAGGTACAGAGTGTGTGTGAGAGGGTGGGGAGTTGGATGAGGTACAGTGTGTGTGAGAGGGTGGGGAGTTGGATGAGGTACAGTGTGTGTGAGAGGGTGGGGAGTTGGATGAGGTACAGTGTGTGTGTGAGAGGGTGGGGAGTTGGATGAGGTACAGTGTGTGTGAGAGGGTGGGGAGTTGGATGAGGTACAGAGTGTGTGTGAGAGGGTGGGGAGTTGGATGAGGTACAGAGTGTGTGAGAGGGTGGGGAGTTGGATGAGGTACAGTGTGTGTGTGAGAGGGTGGGGAGTTGGATGAGGTACAGAGTGTGTGTGAGAGGGTGGGGAGTTGGATGAGGTACAGTGTGTGTGAGAGTGTGGGGAGTTGGATGAGTTACAGTGTGTGTGAGAGGGTGGGGAGTTGGATGAGGTACAGAGTGTGTGAGAGGGTGGGGAGTTGGATGAGGTACAGTGTGTGTGAGAGGGTGGGGAGTTGGATGAGGTACAGTGTGTGTGTGAGAGGGTGGGGAGTTGGATGAGGTACAGTGTGTGTGTGAGAGGGTGGGGAGTTGGATGAGGTACAGAGTGTGTGAGAGGGTGGGGAGTTGGATGAGGTACAGTGTGTGTGTGAGAGGGTGGGGAGTTGGATGAGGTACAGTGTGTGTGTGAGAGGGTGGGGAGTTGGATGAGGTACAGTGTGTGTGTGAGAGGGTGGGGAGTTGGATGAGGTACAGTGTGTGTGAGAGGGTGGGGAGTTGGATGAGGTACAGTGTGTGTGTGAGAGGGTGGGGAGTTGGATGAGGTACAGAGTGTGTGAGAGGGTGGGGAGTTGGATGAGGTACACAGTGTGTGAGAGAGGTGGGGAGTTGGATGAGGTACAGTGTGTGTGAGAGGGTGGGGAGTTGGATGAGGTACAGTGTGTGTGTGAGGGTGGGGAGTTGGATGAGGTACAGTGTGTGTGTGAGAGGGTGGGGAGTTGGATGAGGTACAGTGTGTGTGTGAGAGGTGGGGAGTTGGATGAGGTACAGAGTGTGTGAGAGGGTGGGGAGTTGGATGAGGTACAGTGTGTGTGTGAGAGGGTGGGGAGTTGGATGAGGTACAGTGTGTGTGTGAGGGTGGGGAGTTGGATGAGGTACAGTGTGTGTGTGAGGGTGGGGAGTTGGATGAGGTACAGTGTGTGTGAGAGGGTGGGGAGTTGGATGAGGTACAGTGTGTGTGAGAGGGTGGGGAGTTGGATGAGGTACAGAGTGTGTGTGTGAGGGTGGGGAGTTGGATGAGGTACAGTGTGTGTGTGAGGGTGGGGAGTTGGATGAGGTACAGTGTGTGTGTGAGAGGGTGGGGAGTTGGATGAGGTACAGTGTGTGTGAGAGGGTGGGGAGTTGGATGAGGTACAGTGTGTGTGAGAGGGTGGGGAGTTGGATGAGGTACAGTGTGTGTGAGAGGGTGGGGAGTTGGATGAGGTACAGTGTGTGTGAGAGGGTGGGGAGTTGGATGAGGTACAGTGTGTGTGAGAGGGTGGGGAGTTGGATGAGGTACAGTGTGTGTGAGAGGGTGGGGAGTTGGATGAGGTACAGTGTGTGTGTGAGAGGGTGGGGAGTTGGATGAGGTACAGAGTGTGTGTGAGAGGGTGGGGAGTTGGATGAGGTACAGAGTGTGTGAGAGGGTGGGGAGTTGGATGAGGTACAGTGTGTGTGAGAGGGTGGGGAGTTGGATGAGGTACAGTGTGTGTGAGAGGGTGGGGAGTTGGATGAGGTACAGTGTGTGTGAGAGGGGTGGGGAGTTGGATGAGGTACGAGTGTGTGTGTGAGGTGGGGAGTTGGATGAGGTACAGTGTGTGTGTGAGTGGGTGGGGAGTTGGATGAGGTACAGAGTGTGTGAGAGGGTGGGGAGTTGGATGAGGTACAGTGTGTGTGAGAGGGTGGGGAGTTGGATGAGGTACAGTGTGTGTGAGAGGGTGGGGAGTTGGATGAGGTACAGAGTGTGTGAGAGGGTGGGGAGTTGGATGAGGTACAGTGTGTGTGAGAGGGTGGGGAGTTGGATGAGGTACAGAGTGTGTGTGAGAGGGTGGGGAGTTGGATGAGGTACAGTGTGTGTGAGAGGGTGGGGAGTTGGATGAGGTACAGTGTGTGTGAGAGGGTGGGGAGTTGGATGAGGTACAGAGTGTGTGAGAGGGTGGGGAGTTGGATGAGGTACAGTGTGTGTGAGAGGGGTGGGGAGTTGGATGAGGTACAGAGTGTGTGTGAGAGGGTGGGGAGTTGGATGAGGTACAGTGTGTGTGAGAGGGTGGGGAGTTGGATGAGGTACAGAGTGTGTGTGAGAGGGTGGGGAGTTGGATGAGGTACAGAGTGTGTGTGAGAGGGTGGGGAGTTGGATGAGGTACAGTGTGTGTGTGAGAGGGTGGGGAGTTGGATGAGGTACAGTGTGTGTGTGAGAGGGTGGGGAGTTGGATGAGGTACAGTGTGTGTGAGAGGGTGGGGAGTTGGATGAGGTACAGTGTGTGTGAGAGGGTGGGGAGTTGGATGAGGTACAGTGTGTGTGTGAGAGGGTGGGAGTTGGATGAGGTACAGAGTGTGTGAGAGGGTGGGGAGTTGGATGAGGGTACAGTGTGTGTGAGAGGGTGGGGAGTTGGATGAGGTACAGTGTGTGTGTGAGGTGGGGAGTTGGATGAGGTACAGTGTGTGAGAGGGTGGGGAGTTGGATGAGGTACAGTGTGTGTGTGAGGGGTGGGGAGTTGGATGAGGTACAGTGTGTGTGTGAGAGGGTGGGGAGTTGGATGAGGTACAGTGTGTGTGTGAGAGGGTGGGGAGTTGGATGAGGTACAGAGTGTGTGAGAGGGTGGGGAGTTGGATGAGGTACAGTGTGTGTGTGAGAGGGTGGGGAGTTGGATGAGGTACAGTGTGTGTGTGAGGGTGGGGAGTTGGATGAGGTACAGTGTGTGTGTGAGAGGGTGGGGGAGTTGGATGAGGTACAGTGTGTGTGAGAGGGTGGGGAGTTGGATGAGGTACAGAGTGTGTGTGAGAGGGTGGGGAGTTGGATGAGGTACAGTGTGTGTGTGAGGGTGGGGAGTTGGATGAGGTACAGTGTGTGTGTGAGAGGGTGGGGAGTTGGATGAGGTACAGTGTGTGTGAGAGGGTGGGGAGTTGGATGAGGTACAGTGTGTGTGAGAGGGTGGGGAGTTGGATGAGGTACAGTGTGTGTGAGAGGGTGGGGAGTTGGATGAGGTACAGTGTGTGTGAGAGGGTGGGGAGTTGGATGAGGTACAGTGTGTGTGAGAGGGTGGGGAGTTGGATGAGGTACAGTGTGTGTGTGAGAGGGTGGGGAGTTGGATGAGGTACAGTGTGTGTGAGAGGGTGGGGAGTTGGATGAGGTACAGAGTGTGTGTGTGAGGGTGGGGAGTTGGATGAGGTACAGAGTGTGTGAGAGGGTGGGGAGTTGGATGAGGTACAGTGTGTGTGTGAGAGGGTGGGGAGTTGGATGAGGTACAGTGTGTGTGAGAGGGTGGGGAGTTGGATGAGGTACAGAGTGTGTGTGAGAGGGTGGGGAGTTGGATGAGGTACAGTGTTGTGTGAGAGGGTGGGGAGTTGGATGAGGTACAGAGTGTGTGTGAGAGGTGGGGAGTTGGATGAGGTACAGTGTGTGTGAGAGGGTGGGGAGTTGGATGAGGTACAGTGTGTGTGAGAGGGTGGGGAGTTGGATGAGGTACAGTGTGTGTGTGAGAGGGTGGGAGTTGGATGAGGTACAGTGTGTGTGTGAGAGGGTGGGGAGTTGGATGAGGTACAGAGTGTGTGAGAGGGTGGGGAGTTGGATGAGGTTACAGTGTGTGTGTGAGAGGGTGGGAGTTGGATGAGGTACAGAGTGTGTGAGAGGGTGGGGAGTTGGATGAGGTACAGTGTGTGTGTGAGGGTGGGGAGTTGGATGAGGTACAGTGTGTGTGTGAGAGGGTGGGGAGTTGGATGAGGTACAGTGTGTGTGTGAGAGGGTGGGGAGTTGGATGAGGTACAGAGTGTGTGAGAGGGTGGGGAGTTGGATGAGGTACAGTGTGTGTGAGAGAGGGTGGGGAGTTGGATGAGGTACAGTGTGTGTGTGAGAGGGTGGGGAGTTGGATGAGGTACAGTGTGTGTGTGAGAGGGTGGGGAGTTGGATGAGGTACAGTGTGTGTGAGAGGGTGGGGAGTTGGATGAGGTACAGTGTGTGTGTGAGAGGGTGGGGAGTTGGATGAGGTACAGTGTGTGTGAGAGGGTGGGGAGTTGGATGAGGTACAGAGTGTGTGAGAGAGGTGGGGAGTTGGATGAGGTACAGTGTGTGTGAGAGGGTGGGGAGTTGGATGAGGTACAGTGTGTGTGTGAGGGTGGGGAGTTGGATGAGGTACAGTGTGTGTGTGAGAGGGTGGGGAGTTGGATGAGGTACAGTGTGTGTGTGAGAGGGTGGGGAGTTGGATGAGGTACAGAGTGTGTGAGAGGGTGGGGAGTTGGATGAGGTCAGTGTGTGTGTGAGAGGGTGGGGAGTTGGATGAGGTACAGTGTGTGTGAGAGGGTGGGGAGTTGGATGAGGTACAGTGTGTGTGTGAGGGTGGGGAGTTGGATGAGGTACAGTGTGTGTGTGAGAGGGTGGGGAGTTGGATGAGGTACAGTGTGTGTGAGAGGGTGGGGAGTTGGATGAGGTACAGAGTGTGTGTGTGAGGGTGGGGAGTTGGATGAGGTACAGTGTGTGTGTGTGAGGGTGGGGAGTTGGATGAGGTACAGTGTGTGTGTGTGAGGGTGGGAGTTGGATGAGGTACAGTGTGTGTGAGAGGGTGGGGAGTTGGATGAGGTACAGTGTGTGTGAGAGGGTGGGGAGTTGGATGAGGTACAGTGTGTGTGAGAGGGTGGGGAGTTGGATGAGGTACAGTGTGTGTGAGAGGGTGGGGAGTTGGATGAGGTACAGTGTGTGTGAGAGGGTGGGGAGTTGGATGAGGTACAGTGTGTGTGAGAGGGTGGGGAGTTGGATGAGGTACAGTGTGTGTGAGAGGGTGGGGAGTTGGATGAGGTACAGAGTGTGTGTGTGAGGGTGGGGAGTTGGATGAGGTACAGAGTGTGTGAGAGGGTGGGGAGTTGGATGAGGTACAGTGTGTGTGAGAGGGTGGGGAGTTGGATGAGGTACAGTGTGTGTGTGAGAGGGTGGGGAGTTGGATGAGGTACAGTGTGTGTGAGAGGGTGGGGAGTTGGATGAGGTACAGTGTGTGTGTGAGAGGGTGGGGGAGTTGGATGAGGTACAGTGGTGTGTGAGAGGGTGGGGAGTTGGATGAGGTACAGAGTGTGTGAGAGGGTGGGGAGTTGGATGAGGTACAGTGTGTGTGAGAGGGTGGGGGAGTTGGATGAGGTTACAGTGTGTGTGAGAGGGTGGGGAGTTGGATGAGGTACAGAGTGTGTGAGAGGGTGGGGAGTTGGATGAGGTACAGTGATGGATGAGGTACAGTGTGTGTGTGAGGTGGGGAGTTGGATGAGGTACAGAGTGTGTGAGAGGGTGGGGAGTTGGATGAGGTACAGTGTGTGTCTGAGAGGGTGGGGAGTTGGATGAGGTACAGAGTGTGTGAGAGGGTGGGGAGTTGGATGAGGTACAGTGTGTGTGAGAGGGTGGGGAGTTGGATGAGGTACAGAGTGTGTGTGAGAGGGTGGGGAGTTGGATGAGGTACAGTGTGTGAGAGAGGGTGGGGAGTTGGATGAGGTACAGTGTGTGTGAGAGGGTGGGGAGTTGGATGAGGTACAGTGTGTGTGTGAGAGGGTGGGGAGTTGGATGAGGTAAAGTGTGTGTGAGAGGGTGGGGAGTTGGATGAGGTACAGTGTGTGTGTGAGAGGGTGGGGAGTTGGATGAGGTACAGTGTGTGTGAGAGGGTGGGGAGTTGGATGAGGTACAGAGTGTGTGAGAGGGTGGGGAGTTGGATGAGGTACAGTGTGTGTGAGAGGGTGGGGAGTTGGATGAGGTAAAGTGTGTGTGAGAGGGTGGGGAGTTGGATGAGGTACAGTGTGTGTGTGAGAGGGTGGGGAGTTGGATGAGGTACAGTGTGTGTGAGAGGGTGGGGAGTTGGATGAGGTACAGTGTTTGTGTGAGAGGGTGGGGAGTTGGATGAGGTACAGTGTGTGTGTGAGAGGGTGGGGAGTTGGATGAGGTACAGTGTGTGTGAGAGGGTGGGGAGTTGGATGAGGTACAGTGTGTGTGAGAGGGTGGGGAGTTGAATGATGTACAGAGTGTGTGAGAGGGTGGGGAGTTGGATGAGGTACAGTGTGTGTGAGAGGGTGGGGAGTTGGATGATGTACAGAGTTTGTGAGAGGGTGGGGAGTTGGATGAGGTACAGTGTGTGTGAGAGTGTGGGGAGTTGGATGAGGTACAGAGTGTGTGTGAGAGGGTGGGGAGTTGGATGAGGTACAGAGTGTGTGAGAGGGTGGGGAGTTGGATGAGGTACAGAGTGTGTGTGAGAAGGTGGGGAGTTGGATGAGGTACAGTGTGTGAGAGAGGGTGGGGAGTTGGATGAGGTACAGAGTGTGTGTGAGAGGGTGGGGAGTTGGATGAGGTACAGAGTGTGTGTGAGAGGGTGGGGAGTTGGATGAGGTACAGAGTGTGTGTGAGAGGGTGGGGAGTTGGATGAGGTACAGTGTGTGAGAGAGGGTGGGGAGTTGGATGAGGTACAGTGTGTGTGAGAGGGTGGGGAGTTGGATGAGGTACAGAGTGTGTGTGAGAGGGTGGGGAGTTGGATGAGGTACAGAGTGTGTGTGAGAGGGTGGGGAGTTGAATGAGGTACAGAGTGTGTGTGAGAGGGTGGGGAGTTGGATGAGGTACAGTGAGTGTGTGAGAGGTGGGGAGTTGGATGAGGTACAGAGTGTGTGAGAGGGTGGGGAGTTGGATGAGGTACAGTGTGTGTGTGAGAGGGTGGGGAGTTGGATGAGGTACAGTGTGTGTGAGAGGGTGGGGAGTTGGATGAGGTACAGTGTGTGTGAGAGGGTGGGGAGTTGGATGAGGTACAGAGTGTGTGAGAGGGTGGGGAGTTGGATGAGGTACAGTGTGTGTGTGAGGTGGGGAGTTGGATGAGGTACAGAGTGTGTGAGAGGGTGGGGAGTTGGATGAGGTACAGTGTGTGTCTGCGAGGGTGGGGAGTTGGATGAGGTACAGAGTGTGTGAGAGGGTGGGGAGTTGGATGAGGTACAGTGTGTGTGAGAGGGTGGGGAGTTGGATGAGGTACAGAGTGTGTGTGAGAGGGTGGGGAGTTGGATGAGGTACAGTGTGTGAGAGAGGGTGGGGAGTTGGATGAGGTACAGTGTGTGTGAGAGGGTGGGGAGTTGGATGAGGTACAGTGTGTGTGTGAGAGGGTGGGGAGTTGGATGAGGTTAAGTGTGTGTGAGAGGGTGGGGAGTTGGATGAGGTACAGTGTGTGTGTGAGAGGGTGGGGAGTTGGATGAGGTACAGTGTGTGTGAGAGGGTGGGGAGTTGGATGAGGTACAGAGTGTGTGAGAGGGTGGGGAGTTGGATGAGGTACAGTGTGTGTGAGAGGGTGGGGTGTTGGATGAGGTAAAGTGTGTGTGAGAGGGTGGGGAGTTGGATGAGGTACAGTGTGTGTGTGAGAGGGTGGGGAGTTGGATGAGGTACAGTGTGTGTGAGAGGGTGGGGAGTTGGATGAGGTACAGTGTGTGTGTGAGAGGGTGGGGAGTTGGATGAGGTACAGTGTGTGTGTGAGAGGGTGGGGAGTTGGATGAGGTACAGTGTGTGTGAGAGGGTGGGGAGTTGGATGAGGTACAGTGTGTGTGAGAGGGTGGGGAGTTGAATGATGTACAGAGTGTGTGAGAGGGTGGGGAGTTGGATGAGGTACAGAGTGTGTGAGAGGGTGGGGAGTTGGATGAGGTACAGTGTGTGTGAGAGTGTGGGGAGTTGGATGAGGTACAGTGTGTGTGAGAGGGTGGGGAGTTGGATGAGGTACAGTGTGTGTGAGAGGGTGGGGAGTTGGATGAGGTACAGTGTGTGTGAGAGGGTGGGGAGTTGGATGATGTACAGAGTGTGTGAGAGGGTGGGGAGTTGGATGAGGTACAGTGTGTGTGAGAGTGTGGGGAGTTGGATGAGGTACAGAGTGTGTGTGAGAGGGTGGGGTGTTGGATGAGGTACAGAGTGTGTGAGAGGGTGGGGAGTTGGATGAGGTACAGAGTGTGTGTGAGAAGGTGGGGAGTTGGATGAGGTACAGTGTGTGAGAGAGGGTGGGGAGTTGGATGAGGTACAGAGTGTGTGTGAGAGGGTGGGGAGTTGGATGAGGTACAGAGTGTGTGTGAGAGGGTGGGGAGTTGGATGAGGTACAGAGTGTGTGTGAGAGGGTGGGGAGTTGGATGAGGTACAGTGTGTGAGAGAGGGTGGGGAGTTGGATGAGGTACAGAGTGTGTGTGAGAGGGTGGGGAGTTGGATGAGGTACAGAGTGTGTGTGAGAGGGTGGGGAGTTGAATGAGGTACAGAGTGTGTGTGAGAGGGTGGGGAGTTGGATGAGGTACAGTGTGTGAGAGAGGGTGGGGAGTTGGATGAGGTACAGTGTGTGTGAGAGGGTGGGGAGTTGGATGAGGTACAGTGTGTGTGTGAGGTGGGGGGTTGGATGAGGTCCAGTGTGTGTGAGAGGGTGGGGAGTTGGATGAGGTACAGTGTGTGTGTGAGAGGGTGGGGAGTTGGATGAGGTACAGTGTGTGTGTGAGGGTGGGGAGTTGGATGGGGTACAGTGTGTGTGTGAGAGGGTGGGGAGTTGGATGAGGTACAGTGTGTGTGTGAGAGGGTGGGAGTTGGATGAGGTACAGTGTGTGTGAGAGGGTGGGGAGTTGGATGAGGTACAGTGTGTGTGTGAGAGGGTGGGGAGTTGGATGAGGTACAGTGTGTGTGAGAGGGTGGGGAGATGGATGGGGTACAGTGTGTGTGAGAGGGTGGGGAGTTGGATGAGGTACAGTGTGTGTGTGAGAAGGTGGGGAGTTGGATGAGGTACAGTGTGTGTGAGAGGGTGGGGAGTTGGATGAGGTACAGTGTGTGTGTGAGAGGGTGGGGAGTTGGATGAGGTACAGTGTGTGTGAGAGGGTGGGGAGTTGGATGAGGTACAGTGTGTGAGAGAGGGTGGGGAGTTGGATGAGGGACAGTGTGTGTGAGAGGGTGGGGAGTTGGATGAGGTACAGTGTGTGTGAGAGGGTGGGGAGTTGGATGATGTACAGAGTGTGTGTGAGAGGGTGGGGAGTTGGATGAGGTACAGTGTGTGTGAGAGGGTGGGGAGTTGGATGATGTACAGAGTGTGTGTGAGAGGGTGGGGGGTTGGATGAGGTCCAGTGTGTGTGAGAGGGTGGGGAGTTGGATGAGGTACAGTGTGTGTGTGAGAGGGTGGGGAGTTGGATGAGGTATAGTGTGTGTGTGAGGGTGGGGAGTTGGATGAGGTACAGAGTGTGTGAGAGGGTGGGGAGTTGGATGAGGTCCAGTGTGTGTGAGAGGGTGGGGAGTTGGATGAGGTACAGTGTGTGTGAGAGGGTGGGGAGTTGGATGAGGTACAGTG
This sequence comes from Heterodontus francisci, assembly GCF_036365525.1. Lineage (NCBI taxonomy): Eukaryota > Metazoa > Chordata > Chondrichthyes > Heterodontiformes > Heterodontidae > Heterodontus > Heterodontus francisci. The sequence continues at coordinate 18,559 of NW_027141211.1, forward strand.
TGTGTGTGAGAGGGTGGGGAGTTGGATGAGGTAAAGTGTGTGTGAGAGGGTGGGGAGTTGGATGAGGTACAGTGTGTGTGTGAGAGGGTGGGGAGTTGGATGAGGTACAGTGTGTGTGAGAGGGTGGGGAGTTGGATGAGGTACAGTGTGTGTGTGAGAGGGTGGGGAGTTGGATGAGGTACAGTGTGTGTGTGAGAGGGTGGGGAGTTGGATGAGGTACAGTGTGTGTGAGAGGGTGGGGAGTTGGATGAGGTACAGTGTGTGTGAGAGGGTGGGGAGTTGAATGATGTACAGAGTGTGTGAGAGGGTGGGGAGTTGGATGAGGTACAGAGTGTGTGAGAGGGTGGGGAGTTGGATGAGGTACAGTGTGTGTGAGAGTGTGGGGAGTTGGATGAGGTACAGTGTGTGTGAGAGGGTGGGGAGTTGGATGAGGTACAGTGTGTGTGAGAGGGTGGGGAGTTGGATGAGGTACAGTGTGTGTGAGAGGGTGGGGAGTTGGATGATGTACAGAGTGTGTGAGAGGGTGGGGAGTTGGATGAGGTACAGTGTGTGTGAGAGTGTGGGGAGTTGGATGAGGTACAGAGTGTGTGTGAGAGGGTGGGGAGTTGGATGAGGTACAGAGTGTGTGAGAGGGTGGGGAGTTGGATGAGGTACAGAGTGTGTGTGAGAAGGTGGGGAGTTGGATGAGGTACAGTGTGTGAGAGAGGGTGGGGAGTTGGATGAGGTACAGAGTGTGTGTGAGAGGGTGGGGAGTTGGATGAGGTACAGAGTGTGTGTGAGAGGGTGGGGAGTTGGATGAGGTACAGAGTGTGTGTGAGAGGGTGGGGAGTTGGATGAGGTACAGTGTGTGAGAGAGGGTGGGGAGTTGGATGAGGTACAGTGTGTGTGAGAGGGTGGGGAGTTGGATGAGGTACAGAGTGTGTGTGAGAGGGTGGGGAGTTGGATGAGGTACAGAGTGTGTGTGAGAGGGTGGGGAGTTGAATGAGGTACAGAGTGTGTGTGAGAGGGTGGGGAGTTGGATGAGGTACAGTGTGTGAGAGAGGGTGGGGAGTTGGATGAGGTACAGTGTGTGTGAGAGGGTGGGGAGTTGGATGAGGTACAGTGTGTGTGTGAGGTGGGGGGTTGGATGAGGTCCAGTGTGTGTGAGAGGGTGGGGAGTTGGATGAGGTACAGTGTGTGTGTGAGAGGGTGGGGAGTTGGATGAGGTACAGTGTGTGTGTGAGGGTGGGGAGTTGGATGGGGTACAGTGTGTGTGTGAGAGGGTGGGGAGTTGGATGAGGTACAGTGTGTGTGTGAGAGGGTGGGGAGTTGGATGAGGTACAGTGTGTGTGAGAGGGTGGGGTGTTGGATGAGGTACAGTGTGTGTGTGAGAGGGTGGGGAGTTGGATGAGGTACAGTGTGTGTGAGAGGGTGGGGAGATGGATGGGGTACAGTGTGTGTGAGAGGGTGGGGAGTTGGATGAGGTACAGTGTGTGTGTGAGAAGGTGGGGAGTTGGATGAGGTACAGTGTGTGTGAGAGGGTGGGGAGTTGGATGAGGTACAGTGTGTGTGTGAGAGGGTGGGGAGTTGGATGAGGTACAGTGTGTGTGAGAGGGTGGGGAGTTGGATGAGGTACAGTGTGTGAGAGAGGGTGGGGAGTTGGATGAGGGACAGTGTGTGTGAGAGGGTGGGGAGTTGGATGAGGTACAGTGTGTGTGAGAGGGTGGGGAGTTGGATGATGTACAGAGTGTGTGTGAGAGGGTGGGGAGTTGGATGAGGTACAGTGTGTGTGTGAGGTGGGGGGTTGGATGAGGTCCAGTGTGTGTGAGAGGGTGGGGAGTTGGATGAGGTACAGTGTGTGTGTGAGAGGGTGGGGAGTTGGATGAGGTACAGTGTGTGTGTGAGGGTGGGGAGTTGGATGAGGTACAGAGTGTGTGAGAGGGTGGGGAGTTGGATGAGGTCCAGTGTGTGTGAGAGGGTGGGGAGTTGGATGAGGTACAGTGTGTGTGAGAGGGTGGGGAGTTGGATGAGGTACAGTGTGTGTGTGAGAGGGTGGGGAGTTGGATGAGGTACAGTGTGTGTGTGAGGGTGGGGAGTTGGATGAGGTTCAGTGTGTGTGAGAGGGTGGGGAGTTGGATGAGGTCCAGTGTGTGTGAGAGGGTGGGGAGTTGGATGAGGTACAGTGTGTGTGAGAGGGTGGGGAGTTGGATGAGGTCCAGTGTGTCTGTGAGAGGGTGGGCTGTTGGATGAGGTACAGAGTGTGTGAGAGGGTGGGGAGTTGGATGAGGTACAGTGTGTGTGAGAGGGTGGGGAGTTGGATGAGGTACAGAGTGTGTGAGAGGGTGGGGAGTTGGATGTGGTACAGTGTGTGAGAGAGGGTGGGGAGTTGGATGAGGTACAGTGTGTGTGTGAGAGGGTGGGGAGTTGGATGAGGTACAGTGTGTGTGAGAGGGTGGGGAGTTGGATGAGGTCCAGTGTGTGTGTGAGAGGGTGGGGAGTTGGATGAGGTACAGTGTGTGTGAGAGGGTGGGGAGTTGGATGAGGTACAGTGTGTGTGAGAGGGTGGGGAGTTGGATGAGGTACAGAGTGTGTGTGAGAGGGTGGGGAGTTGGATGAGGTACAGTCTGTGTGAGAGGGTGGGGAGTTGGATGAGGTACAGTGTGTGTGTGAGAGGGTGGGGAGTTGGATGAGGTACAGTGTGTGTGTGAGAGGGTGGGGAGTTGGATGAGGTACAGTGTGTGTGAGAGGGTGGGGAGTTGGATGAGGTACAGTGTGTGTGTGAGAGGGTGGGGAGTTGGATGTGGTACAGAGTGTGTGTGAGGGTGGGGAGTTGGATGAGGTACAGAGTGTGTGTGAGAGGGTGGGGAGTTGGATGAGGTACAGTGTGTGTGAGAGGGTGGGGAGTTGGATGAGGTACAGTGTGTGTGTGAGTGGGTGGGGAGTTGGATGGGGTACAGAGTGTGTGAGAGGGTGGGGAGTTGGATGAGGTACAGTGTGTGTGAGAGGGTGGGGAGTTGGATGAGGTACAGTGTGTGTGAGAGGGTGGGGAGTTGGATGAGGTACAGTGTGTGTGAGAGGGTGGGGAGTTGGATGAGGTACAGAGTGTGTGTGAGAGGGTGGGGAGTTGGATGAGGTACAGTGTGTGTGAGAGGGTGGGGAGTTGGATGAGGTACAGAGTGTGTGTGAGAGGGTGGGGAGTTGGATGAGGTACAGTGTGTGTGAGAGAGGGTGGGGAGTTGGATGGGGTACAGAGTGTGTGTGAGAGGGTGGGGAGTTGGATGAGGTACAGTGTGTGTGAGAGGGTGGGAGTTGGATGAGGTACAGTGTGTGTGAGAGGGTGGGGAGTTGGATGAGGGTACAGAGTGTGTGTGAGAGGGTGGGGAGTTGGATGAGGTACAGTGTGTGTGAGAGGGTGGGGAGTTGGATGAGGTACAGTGTGTGTGAGAGGGTGGGGAGTTGGATGAGGTACAGAGTGTGTGAGAGGGTGGGGAGTTGGATGAGGTACAGTGTGTGTGAGGTGGGGAGTTGGATGAGGTACAGAGTGTGTGTGAGAGGGTGGGGAGTTGGATGAGGTACAGTGTGTGTGTGAGAGGGTGGGGAGTTGGATGAGGTGCAGTGTGTGTGTGAGAGGGTGGGGAGTTCGATGAGGTACAGAGTGTGTGTGAGAGGGTGGGGAGTTGGATGAGGTACAGTGTGTGTGAGAGGGTGGGGAGTTGGATGAGGTGCAGTGTGTGTGTGAGAGGTTGGGGAGTTGGATGAGGTACAGAGTGTGTGTGAGAGGGTAGGGAGTTGGATGAGGTACAGTGTGTGTGTGAGAGGGTGTGGAGTTGGATGAGGTGCAGTGTGTGTGTGAGAGGGTGGGGAGTTGGATGAGGTACAGAGTGTGTGTGAGAGGGTGGGGAGTTGGATGAGGTACAGTGTGTGTGAGAGGGTGGGGAGTTGGATGAGGTACAGAGTGTGTGTGAGAGGGTGGGGAGTTGGATGAGGTACAGTGTGTGTGAGAGGGTGGGGAGTTGGATGAGGTACAGAGTGTGTGAGAGGGTGGGGAGTTGGATGAGGTACAGTGTGTGTGAGAGGGTGGGGAGTTGGATGAGGTACAGAGTGTGTGAGAGGGTGGGGAGTTGGATGAGGTACAGTGTGTGTGAGAGGGTGGGGAGTTGGATGAGGTACAGTGTGTGTGAGAGGGTGGGGAGTTGGATGAGGTACAGTGTGTGTGTGAGAGGGTGGGGAGTTGGATGAGGTACAGTGTGTGTGAGAGGGTGGGGAGTTGGATGAGGTACAGTGTGTGTGTGAGAGGGTGGGGAGTTGGATGAGGTACAGTGTGTGTGAGAGGGTGGGGAGTTCGATGAGGTACAGTGTTTGTGTGAGAGGGTGGGGAGTTGGATGAGGTACAGTGTGTGTGTGAGAGGGTGGGGAGTTGGATGAGGTACAGTGTGTGTGAGAGGGTGGGGAGTTGGATGAGGTACAGTGTGTGTGAGAGGGTGGGGAGTTGGATGAGGTACAGTGTGTGTGTGAGAGGGTGGGGAGTTGGATGAGGTACAGTGTGTGTGAGAGGGTGGGGAGTTGGATGAGGTACAGAGTGTCTGAGAGGGTGGGGAGTTGGATGAGGTACAGAGTGTGTGAGAGGGTGGGGAGTTGGATGAGGTACAGAGTGTGTGTGAGAAGGTGGGGAGTTGGATGAGGTACAGTGTGTGAGAGAGGGTGGGGAGTTGGATGAGGTACAGAGTGTGTGTGAGAGGGTGGGGAGTTGGATGAGGTACAGAGTGTGTGTGAGAGGGTGGGGAGTTGGATGAGGTACAGAGTGTGTGTGAGAGGGTGGGGAGTTGGATGAGGTAAAGTGTGTGAGAGAGGGTGGGAAGTTGGATGAGGTACAGTGTGTGTGAGAGGGTGGGGAGTTGGATGAGGTACAGAGTGTGTGTGAGAGGGTGGGGAGTTGGATGAGGTACAGAGTGTGTGTGAGAGGGTGGGGAGTTGAATGAGGTACAGAGTGTGTGTGAGAGGGTGGGGAGTTGGATGAGGTACAGTGTGTGTGTGAGGTGGGGAGTTGGATGAGGTACAGAGTGTGTGAGAGGGTGGGGAGTTGGATGAGGTACAGTGTGTGTGTGAGAGGGTGGGGAGTTGGATGAGGTACAGTGTGTGTGAGAGGGTGGGGAGTTGGATGAGGTACAGTGTGTGTGAGAGGGTGGGGAGTTGGATGAGGTACAGAGTGTGTGAGAGGGTGGGGAGTTGGATGAGGTACAGTGTGTGTGTGAGGTGGGGAGTTGGATGAGGTACAGAGTGTGTGAGAGGGTGGGGAGTTGGATGAGGTACAGTGTGTGTCTGAGAGGGTGGGGAGTTGGATGAGGTACAGAGTGTGTGAGAGGGTGGGGAGTTGGATGATGTACAGTGTGTGTGAGAGGGTGGGGAGTTGGATGAGGTACAGAGTGTGTGTGAGAGGGTGGGGAGTTGGATGAGGTACAGTGTGTGAGAGAGGGTGGGGAGTTGGATGAGGTACAGTGTGTGTGAGAGGGTGGGGAGTTGGATGAGGTACAGTGTGTGTGTGAGAGGGTGGGGAGTTGGATGAGGTAAAGTGTGTGTGAGAGGGTGGGGAGTTGGATGAGGTACAGTGTGTGTGTGAGAGGGTGGGGAGTTGGATGAGGTACAGTGTGTGTGAGAGGGTGGGGAGTTGGATGAGGTACAGAGTGTGTGAGAGGGTGGGGAGTTGGATGAGGTACAGTGTGTGTGAGAGGGTGGGGAGTTGGATGAGGTAAAGTGTGTGTGAGAGGGTGGGGAGTTGGATGAGGTACAGTGTGTGTGTGAGAGGGTGGGGAGTTGGATGAGGTACAGTGTGTGTGAGAGGGTGGGGAGTTGGATGAGGTACAGAGTGTGTGTGAGAGGGTGGGGAGTTGGATAAGGTACAGAGTGTGTGTGAGAGGGTGGGGAGTTGGATGAGGTACAGAGTGTGTGTGAGAGGGTGGGGAGTTGGATGAGGTAAAGTGTGTGAGAGAGGGTGGGAAGTTGGATGAGGTACAGTGTGTGTGAGAATGTGGGGAGTTGGATGAGGTACAGAGTGTGTGTGAGAGGGTGGGGAGTTGGATGAGGTACAGAGTGTGTGTGAGAGGGTGGGGAGTTGAATGAGGTACAGAGTGTGTGTGAGAGGGTGGGGAGTTGGATGAGGTACAGTGTGTGTGTGAGGTGGGGAGTTGGATGAGGTACAGAGTGTGTGAGAGGGTGGGGAGTTGGATGAGGTACAGTGTGTGTGTGAGAGGGTGGGGAGTTGGATGAGGTACAGTGTGTGTGAGAGGGTGGGGAGTTGGATGAGGTACAGTGTGTGTGAGAGGGTGGGGAGTTGGATGAGGTACAGAGTGTGTGAGAGGGTGGGGAGTTGGATGAGGTACAGTGTGTGTGTGAGGTGGGGAGTTGGATGAGGTACAGTGTGTGTCTGAGAGGGTGGGGAGTTGGATGAGGTACAGAGTGTGTGAGAGGGTGGGGAGTTGGATGAGGTACAGTGTGTGTGAGAGGGTGGGGAGTTGGATGAGGTACAGAGTGTGTGTGAGAGGGTGGGGAGTTGGATGAGGTACAGTGTGTGAGAGAGGGTGGGGAGTTGGATGAGGTACAGTGTGTGTGAGAGGGTGGGGAGTTGGATGAGGTACAGTGTGTGTGTGAGAGGGTGGGGAGTTGGATGAGGTAAAGTGTGTGTGAGAGGGTGGGGAGTTGGATGAGGTACAGTGTGTGTGTGAGAGGGTGGGGAGTTGGATGAGGTACAGTGTGTGTGAGAGGGTGGGGAGTTGGATGAGGTACAGAGTGTGTGAGAGGGTGGGGAGTTGGATGAGGTACAGTGTGTGTGAGAGGGTGGGGAGTTGGATGAGGTAAAGTGTGTGTGAGAGGGTGGGGAGTTGGATGAGGTACAGTGTGTGTGTGAGAGGGTGGGGAGTTGGATGAGGTACAGTGTGTGTGAGAGGGTGGGGAGTTGGATGAGGTACAGTGTGTGTGTGAGAGGGTGGGGAGTTGGATGAGGTACAGTGTGTGTGTGAGAGGGTGGGGAGTTGGATGAGGTACAGTGTGTGTGAGAGGGTGGGGAGTTGGATGAGGTACAGTGTGTGTGAGAGGGTGGGGAGTTGAATGATGTACAGAGTGTGTGAGAGGGTGGGGAGTTGGATGAGGTACAGAGTGTGTGAGAGGGTGGGGAGTTGGATGAGGTACAGTGTGTGTGAGAGTGTGGGGAGTTGGATGAGGTACAGTGTGTGTGAGAGGGTGGGGAGTTGGATGATGTACAGAGTGTGTGAGAGGGTGGGGAGTTGGATGAGGTACAGTGTGTGTGAGAGGGTGGGGAGTTGGATGAGGTACAGTGTGTGTGAGAGGGTGGGGAGTTGGATGAGGTACAGTGTGTGTGAGAGGGTGGGGAGTTGGATGATGTACAGAGTGTGTGAGAGGGTGGGGAGTTGGATGAGGTACAGTGTGTGTGAGAGTGTGGGGAGTTGGATGAGGTACAGAGTGTGTGTGAGAGGGTGGGGAGTTGGATGAGGTACAGAGTGTGTGAGAGGGTGGGGAGTTGGATGAGGTACAGAGTGTGTGTGAGAAGGTGGGGAGTTGGATGAGGTACAGTGTGTGAGAGAGGGTGGGGAGTTGGATGAGGTACAGAGTGTGTGTGAGAGGGTGGGGAGTTGGATGAGGTACAGAGTGTGTGTGAGAGGGTGGGGAGTTGGATGAGGTACAGAGTGTGTGTGAGAGGGTGGGGAGTTGGATGAGGTACAGTGTGTGAGAGAGGGTGGGGAGTTGGATGAGGTACAGTGTGTGTGAGAGGGTGGGGAGTTGGATGAGGTACAGAGTGTGTGTGAGAGGGTGGGGTGTTGGATGAGGTACAGAGTGTGTGTGAGAGGGTGGGGAGTTGAATGAGGTACAGAGTGTGTGTGAGAGGGTGGGGAGTTGGATGAGGTACAGTGTGTGAGAGAGGGTGGGGAGTTGGATGAGGTACAGTGTGTGTGAGAGGGTGGGGAGTTGGATGAGGTACAGTGTGTGTGTGAGGTGGGGGGTTGGATGAGGTCCAGTGTGTGTGAGAGGGTGGGGAGTTGGATGAGGTACAGTGTGTGTGTGAGAGGGTGGGGAGTTGGATGAGGTACAGTGTGTGTGTGAGGGTGGGGAGTTGGATGGGGTACAGTGTGTGTGTGAGAGGGTGGGGAGTTGGATGAGGTACAGTGTGTGTGTGAGAGGGTGGGGAGTTGGATGAGGTACAGTGTGTGTGAGAGGGTGGGGAGTTGGATGAGGTACAGTGTGTGTGTGAGAGGGTGGGGAGTTGGATGAGGTACAGTGTGTGTGAGAGGGTGGGGAGATGGATGGGGTACAGTGTGTGTGAGAGGGTGGGGAGTTGGATGAGGTACAGTGTGTGTGTGAGAAGGTGGGGAGTTGGATGAGGTACAGTGTGTGTGAGAGGGTGGGGAGTTGGATGAGGTACAGTGTGTGTGTGAGAGGGTGGGGAGTTGGATGAGGTACAGTGTGTGTGAGAGGGTGGGGAGTTGGATGAGGTACAGTGTGTGAGAGAGGGTGGGGAGTTGGATGAGGGACAGTGTGTGTGAGAGGGTGGGGAGTTGGATGAGGTACAGTGTGTGTGAGAGGGTGGGGAGTTGGATGATGTACAGAGTGTGTGTGAGAGGGTGGGGAGTTGGATGAGGTACAGTGTGTGTGTGAGGTGGGGGGTTGGATGAGGTCCAGTGTGTGTGAGAGGGTGGGGAGTTGGATGAGGTACAGTGTGTGTGTGAGAGGGTGGGGAGTTGGATGAGGTACAGTGTGTGTGTGAGGGTGGGGAGTTGGATGAGGTACAGAGTGTGTGAGAGGGTGGGGAGTTGGATGAGGTCCAGTGTGTGTGAGAGGGTGGGGAGTTGGATGAGGTACAGTGTGTGTGAGAGGGTGGGGAGTTGGATGAGGTACAGTGTGTGTGTGAGAGGGTGGGGAGTTGGATGAGGTACAGTGTGTGTGTGAGGGTGGGGAGTTGGATGAGGTTCAGTGTGTGTGAGAGGGTGGGGAGTTGGATGAGGTCCAGTGTGTGTGAGAGGGTGGGGAGTTGGATGAGGTACAGTGTGTGTGAGAGGGTGGGGAGTTGGATGAGGTCCAGTGTGTGTGTGAGAGGGTGGGCTGTTGGATGAGGTACAGAGTGTGTGAGAGGGTGGGGAGTTGGATGAGGTACAGTGTGTGTGAGAGGGTGGGGAGTTGGATGAGGTACAGAGTGTGTGAGAGGGTGGGGAGTTGGATGAGGTACAGTGTGTGAGAGAGGGTGGGGAGTTGGATGAGGTACAGTGTGTGTGAGAGGGTGGGGAGTTGGATGAGGTACAGTGTGTGTGAGAGGGTGGGGAGTTGGATGAGGTACAGTGTGTGTGTGAGAGGGTGGGGAGTTGGATGAGGTACAGTGTGTGTGAGAGGGTGGGGAGTTGGATGAGGTCCAGTGTGTGTGTGAGAGGGTGGGGAGTTGGATGAGGTACAGTGTGTGTGAGAGGGTGGGGAGTTGGATGAGGTACAGTGTGTGTGAGAGGGTGGGGAGTTGGATGAGGTACAGAGTGTGTGTGAGAGGGTGGGGAGTTGGATGAGGTACAGTCTGTGTGAGAGGGTGGGGAGTTGGATGAGGTACAGTGTGTGTGTGAGAGGGTGGGGAGTTGGATGAGGTACAGTGTGTGTGTGAGAGGGTGGGGAGTTGGATGAGGTACAGTGTGTGTGAGAGGGTGGGGAGTTGGATGAGGTACAGTGTGTGTGTGAGAGGGTGGGGAGTTGGATGTGGTACAGAGTGTGTGTGAGGGTGGGGAGTTGGATGAGGTACAGTGTGTGTGTGAGAGGGTGGGGAGTTGGATGAGGTAGAGTGTGTGTGAGAGGGTGGGGAGTTGGATGAGGTACAGTGTGTGTGTGAGTGGGTGGGGAGTTGGATGGGGTACAGAGTGTGTGAGAGGGTGGGGAGTTGGATGAGGTACAGTGTGTGTGAGAGGGTGGGGAGTTGGATGAGGTACAGTGTGTGTGAGAGGGTGGGGAGTTGGATGAGGTACAGAGTGTGTGTGAGAGGGTGGGGAGTTGGATGAGGTACAGTGTGTGTGTGAGAGGGTGGGGAGTTGGATGAGGTACAGAGTGTGTGTGAGAGGGTGGGGAGTTGGATGAGGTACAGTGTGTGTGAGAGAGGGTGGGGAGTTGGATGGGGTACAGAGTGTGTGTGAGAGGGTGGGGAGTTGGATGAGGTACAGTGTGTGTGAGAGGGTGGGAGTTGGATGAGGTACAGTGTGTGTGAGAGGGTGGGGAGTTGGATGAGGTCCAGTGTGTGTGTGAGAGGGTGGGCTGTTGGATGAGGTACAGAGTGTGTGAGAGGGTGGGGAGTTGGATGAGGTACAGTGTGTGTGAGAGGGTGGGGAGTTGGATGAGGTACAGAGTGTGTGAGAGGGTGGGGAGTTGGATGAGGTACAGTGTGTGAGAGAGGGTGGGGAGTTGGATGAGGTACAGTGTGTGTGAGAGGGTGGGGAGTTGGATGAGGTACAGTGTGTGTGAGAGGGTGGGGAGTTGGATGAGGTACAGTGTGTGTGTGAGAGGGTGGGGAGTTGGATGAGGTACAGTGTGTGTGAGAGGGTGGGGAGTTGGATGAGGTCCAGTGTGTGTGTGAGAGGGTGGGGAGTTGGATGAGGTACAGTGTGTGTGAGAGGGTGGGGAGTTGGATGAGGTACAGTGTGTGTGAGAGGGTGGGGAGTTGGATGAGGTACAGAGTGTGTGTGAGAGGGTGGGGAGTTGGATGAGGTACAGTCTGTGTGAGAGGGTGGGGAGTTGGATGAGGTACAGTGTGTGTGTGAGAGGGTGGGGAGTTGGATGAGGTACAGTGTGTGTGTGAGAGGGTGGGGAGTTGGATGAGGTACAGTGTGTGTGAGAGGGTGGGGAGTTGGATGAGGTACAGTGTGTGTGTGAGAGGGTGGGGAGTTGGATGTGGTACAGAGTGTGTGTGAGGGTGGGGAGTTGGATGAGGTACAGTGTGTGTGTGAGAGGGTGGGGAGTTGGATGAGGTACAGTGTGTGTGAGAGGGTGGGGAGTTGGATGAGGTACAGTGTGTGTGTGAGTGGGTGGGGAGTTGGATGGGGTACAGAGTGTGTGAGAGGGTGGGGAGTTGGATGAGGTACAGTGTGTGTGAGAGGGTGGGGAGTTGGATGAGGTACAGTGTGTGTGAGAGGGTGGGGAGTTGGATGAGGTACAGAGTGTGTGTGAGAGGGTGGGGAGTTGGATGAGGTACAGTGTGTGTGAGAGGGTGGGGAGTTGGATGAGGTACAGAGTGTGTGTGAGAGGGTGGGGAGTTGGATGAGGTACAGTGTGTGTGAGAGAGGGTGGGGAGTTGGATGGGGTACAGAGTGTGTGTGAGAGGGTGGGGAGTTGGATGAGGTACAGTGTGTGTGAGAGGGTGGGAGTTGGATGAGGTACAGTGTGTGTGAGAGGGTGGGGAGTTGGATGAGGTACAGAGTGTGTGTGAGAGGGTGGGGAGTTGGATGAGGTACAGTGTGTGTGAGAGGGTGGGGAGTTGGATGAGGTACAGTGTGTGTGAGAGGTGGGGAGTTGGATGAGGTACAGTGTGTGTGTGAGAGGGTGGGAGTTGGATGAGGTACAGTGTGTGTGAGAGGGTGGGGAGTTGGATGAGGTACAGTGTGTGTGAGAGGGTGGGGAGTTGGATGAGGTACAGAGTGTGTGAGAGGGTGGGGAGTTGGATGAGGTACAGTGTGTGTGAGGTGGGGAGATGGATGAGGTACAGAGTGTGTGTGAGAGGGTGGGGAGTTGGATGAGGTACAGTGTGTGTGTGAGAGGGTGGGGAGTTGGATGAGGTGCAGTGTGTGTGTGAGAGGGTGGGGAGTTCGATGAGGTACAGAGTGTGTGTGAGAGGGTGGGGAGTTGGATGAGGTACAGTGTGTGTGAGAGGGTGGGGAGTTGGATGAGGTGCAGTGTGTGTGTGAGAGGGTGGGGAGTTGGATGAGGTACAGAGTGTGTGTGAGAGGGTGGGGAGTTGGATGAGGTACAGTGTGTGTGTGAGAGGGTGGGGAGTTGGATGAGGTGCAGTGTGTGTGTGAGAGGGTGGGGAGTTGGATGAGGTACAGAGTGTGTGTGAGAGGGTGGGGAGTTGGATGAGGTACAGTGTGTGTGAGAGGGTGGGGAGTTGGATGAGGTACAGAGTGTGTGTGAGAGGGTGGGGAGTTGGATGAGGTACAGTGTGTGTGAGAGGGTGGGGAGTTGGATGAGGTACAGAGTGTGTGAGAGGGTGGGGAGTTGGATGAGGTACAGTGTGTGTGAGAGGGTGGGGAGTTGGATGATGTACAGTGTGTGTGAGAGGGTGGGGAGTTGGATGAGGTACAGTGTGTGTGTGAGAGGGTGGGGAGTTGGATGAGGTACAGTGTGTGTGAGAGGGTGGGGAGTTGGATGAGGTACAGTGTGTGTGTGAGAGGGTGGGGAGTTGGATGAGGTACAGTGTGTGTGAGAGGGTGGGGAGTTCGATGAGATACAGTGTTTGTGTGAGAGGGTGGGGAGTTGGATGAGGTACAGTGTGTGTGAGAGGGTGGGGAGTTGGATGAGGTACAGTGTGTGTGAGAGGGTGGGGAGTTGGATGAGGTACAGTGTGTGTGTGAGAGGGTGGGGAGTTGGATGAGGTACAGTGTGTGTGAGAGGGTGGGGAGTTGGATGGGGTACAGTGTGTGTGAAATGGGTGGGGAGTTGGATGAGGTACAGTGTGTGTGAGAGGGTGGGGAGTTGGATGAGGTACAGTGTGTGTGAGGTGGGGAGTTGGATGAGGTACAGTGTGTGTGTGAGAGGGTGGGGAGTTGGATGAGGTACAGAGTGTGTGTGAGAGGGTGGGGAGTTGGATGAGGTACAGTGTGTGTGTGAGAGGGTGGGGAGTTGGATGAGGTACAGTGTGTGTGAGAGGGTGGGGAGTTGGATGAGGTACAGAGTGTCTGAGAGGGTGGGGAGTTGGATGAGGTACAGTGTGTGTGAGAGGGTGGGGAGTTGGATGAGGTACAGAGTGTGTGAGAGGGTGGGGAGTTGGATGAGGTACAGAGTGTGTGACAGATGGGGAGTTGGATGAGGTACAGTGTGTGTGTGAGAGGGTGGGGAGTTGGATGAGGTACAGTGTGTGTGAGAGGGTGGGGAGTTGGATAGGGTACAGTGTGTGTGAGAGGGTGGGGAGTTGGATGTGGTACAGTGTGTGTGAGAGGGTGGGGAGTTGGATGAGGTACAGTGTGTGTGTGAGGGTGGGGAGTTGGATGAGGTACAGTGTGTGTGAGAGGGTGGGGAGTTGGATGAGTTACAGTGTGTGTGACAGGTGGGGAGTTGGATGAGGTACAGAGTGTGTGTGAGAGGGTGGGGAGTTGGATGAGGTACAGTGTGTGTGACAGGTGGGGAGTTGGATGAGGTACAGAGTGTGTGTGAGAGGGTGGGGAGTTGGATGAGGTACAGTGTGTGTGTGAGAGGGTGGGGAGTTGGATGAGGTACAGAGTGTGTGTGAGAGGGTGGGGAGTTGGATGAGGTACAGAGTGTGTGTGTGAGGGTGGGGAGTTGGATGAGGTACAGTGTGTGTGAGAGGGTGGGGAGTTGGATGAGGTACAGTGTGTGTGAGAGGGTGGGGAGTTGGATGAGGTACAGTGTGTGTGTGAGAGGGTGGGGAGTTGGATGAGGTACAGAGTGTGTGTGAGAGGGTGGGGAGTTGGATGAGGTACAGTGTGTGTGTGAGAGGGTGGGGAGTTGGATGAGGTACAGTGTGTGTGTGAGAGGGTGGGGAGTTGGATGAGGTACAGAGTGTGTGTGAGAGGGTGGGGAGTTGGATGAGGTACAGAGTGTGTGTGAGAGGGTGGGGAGTTGGATGAGGTACAGTGTGTGTGAGAGGGTGGGGAGTTGTATGAGGTACAGTGTGTGTGAGAGGGTGAGGAGTTGGATGAGGTACAGTGTGTGTGAGAGGGTGGGGAGTTGGATGAGGTACAGAGTGTGTGTGAGAGGGTGAGGAGTTGGATGAGGTACAGTGTGTGTGAGAGGGTGGGGAGTTGGATGAGGTACAGAGTGTGTGTGAGAGGGTGGGGAGTTGGATGAGGTACAGTGTGTGTGTGAGAGGGTGGGGAGTTGGATGAGGTACAGTGTGTGTGAGAGGGTGGGGAGTTGGATGAGGTACAGTGTGTGTGTGAGAGGGTGGGGAGTTGGATGAGGTACAGAGTGTGTGAGAGGGTGGGGAGTTGGATGAGGTACAGTGTGTGTGTGAGAGGGTGGGGAGTTGGATGAGGTACAGTGTGTGTGTGAGAGGGTGGGGAGTTGGATGAGGTACAGTGTGTGTGTGAGAGGGTGGGGAGTTGGATGAGGTACAGAGTGTGTGAGAGGTTGGGGAGTTGGATGAGGTACAGTGTGTGTGTGAGAGGGTGGGGAGTTGGATGAGGTACAGAGTGTGTGTGAGAGGGTGGGGAGTTGGATGAGGTACAGAGTGTGTGAGAGGGTGGGGAGTTGGATGAGGTACAGTGTGTGTGAGAGGGTGGGGAGTTGGATGAGGTACAGTGTGTGTGAGAGGGTGGGGAGTTGGATGAGGTACAGTGTGTGTGAGAGGGTGGGGAGTTGGATGAGGTACAGTGTGTGTGAGAGGGTGGGGAGTTGGATGAGGTACAGTGTGTTTGAGAGGGTGGGGAGTTGGATGAGGTAAAGTGTGTGTGAGAGGGTGGGGAGTTGGATGAGGTACAGTGTGTGTGAGAGGGTGGGGAGTTGGATGAGGTACAGTGTGTGTGAGAGGGTGGGGAGTTGGATGAGGTACAGTGTGTGTGAGAGGGTGGGGAGTTGGATGAGGTACAGTGTGTGTGTGAGAGGGTGGGGAGTTGGATGAGGTACAGTGTGTGTGTGTGAGGGTGGGGAGTTGGATGAGGTAAAGTGTGTGTGAGAGGGTGGGGAGTTGGATGAGTTACAGTGTGTGTGTGAGAGGGTGGGGAGTTGGATGAGGTACAGTGTGTGTGTGAGAGGGTGGGGAGTTGGATGAGGTACAGTGTGTGAGAGGGTGGGGAGTTGGATGAGGTACAGTGTGTGTGTGTGAGGGTGGGGGGTTGGATGAGGTAAAGTGTGTGTGAGAGGGTGGGGAGTTGGATGAGGTACAGTGTGTGTGAGAGGGTGGGGAGTTGGATGAGGTACAGTGTGTGTGAGAGGGTGGGGAGTTGGATGAGGTACAGTGTGTGTGTGTGAGGGTGGGCAGTTGGATGAGGTAAAGTGTGTGTGAGAGGGTGGGGAGTTGGATGAGGTACAGAGTGTGTGTGAGAGGGTGGGGAGTTGGATGAGGTACAGTGTGTGTGAGAGGGTGGGGAGTTGGATGAGTTACAGTGTGTGTGAGAGGGTGGGGAGTTGGATGGGTTACAGTGTGTGTGAGAGGGTGGGGAGTTGGATGGGTTACAGTGTGTGTGAGAGGGTGGGGAGTTGGATGAGTTACAGTGTGTGTGAGAGGGTGGGGAGTTGGATGGGTTACAGTGT
Organism: Heterodontus francisci; assembly: GCF_036365525.1. Taxonomy (NCBI): domain Eukaryota; kingdom Metazoa; phylum Chordata; class Chondrichthyes; order Heterodontiformes; family Heterodontidae; genus Heterodontus; species Heterodontus francisci. The sequence goes on from NW_027141211.1 coordinate 33,991, forward strand.
GTGTGAGAGGGTGGGGAGTTGGATGAGTTACAGTGTGTGTGAGAGGGTGGGGAGTTGGATGAGGTACAGTGTGTGTGTGAGAGGGTGGGGAGTTGGATGAGTTACAGTGTGTGTGAGGCGGTGGGGAGTTGGATGAGGTACAGTGTGTGTGTGAGAGGGTGGGGAGTTGGATGAGTTACAGTGTGTGTGTGAGAGGGTGGGGAGTTGGATGAGGTACAGAGTGTGTGTGAGGGTGGGGAGTTGGATGAGGTACAGAGTGTGTGTGAGAGGGTGGGGAGTTGGATGAGGTACAGTGTGTGTGTGAGGGTGGGGAGTTGGATGAGGTACAGAGTGTGTGAGAGGGTGGGGAGTTGGATGAGGTACAGTGTGTGTGTGAGAGGGTGGGGAGTTGGATGGGGTACAGTGTGTGTGTGAGAGGGTGGGGAGTTGGATGAGGTACAGTGTGTGTGTGTGAGGGTGGGGAGTTGGATGAGGTACAGTGTGTGTGTGAGGGTGGGGAGTTGGATGAGGTACAGTGTGTGTGAGAGGGTGGGGAGTTGGATGAGGTACAGTGTGTGTGTGAGAGGGTGGGGAGTTGGATGAGGTCCAGTGTGTGTGTGAGAGGGTGGGGAGTTGGATGAGGTACAGTGTGTGTGTGAGGGTGGGGAGTTGGATGAGGTACAGAGTGTGTGTGAGAGGGTGGGGAGTTGGATGAGGTACAGAGTGTGTGAGAGGGTGGGGAGTTGGATGAGGTACAGTGTGTGTGTGAGAGGGTGGGGAGTTGGATGAGGTACAGTGTGTGTGTGAGAGGGTGGGGAGTTGGATGAGGTACAGAGTGTGTGAGAGGGTGGGGAGTTGGATGAGTTACAGTGTGTGTGTGAGAGGGTGGGGTGTTGGATGAGGTACAGAGTGTGTGAGAGGGTGGGGAGTTGGATGAGGTACAGTGTGTGTGTGAGAGGGTGGGGAGTTGGATGAGGTACAGTGTGTGTGTGAGAGGGTGGGGAGTTGGATGAGGTACAGAGTGTGTGAGAGGGTGGGGAGTTGGATGAGGTACAGTGTGTGTGAGAGAGGGTGGGGAGTTGGATGAGGTACAGTGTGTGTGTGAGAGGGTGGGGAGTTGGATGAGGTACAGAGTGTGTGAGAGGGTGGGGAGTTGGATGAGGTACAGTGTGTGTGTGAGAGGGTGGGGAGTTGGATGAGGTACAGAGTGTGTGAGAGGGTGGGGAGTTGGATGAGGTACAGTGTGTGTGTGAGAGGGTGGGGAGTTGGATGAGGTACAGTGTGTGTGTGAGAGGGTGGGGAGTTGGATGAGGTACAGTGTGTGAGAGGGTGGGGAGTTGGATGAGGTACAGTGTGTGTGTGAGAGGGTGGGGAGTTGGATGAGGTACAGAGTGTGTGAGAGGGTGGGGAGTTGGATGAGGTACAGAGTGTGTGAGAGAGGGTGGGGAGTTGGATGAGGTACAGTGTGTGAGAGGGTGGGGAGTTGAATGAGGTACAGTGTGTGTGTGAGGGTGGGGTGTTGCATGAGGTACAGTGTGTGTGTGAGAGGGTGGGGAGTTGGATGAGGTACAGTGTGTGTGTGAGAGGGTGGGGAGTTGGATGAGGTACAGAGTGTGTGAGAGGGTGGGGAGTTGGATGAGGTCCAGTGTGTGTGTGAGAGGGTGGGGAGTTGGATGAGGTACAGTGTGTGTGTGAGGGTGGGGAGTTGGATGAGGTACAGTGTGTGTGTGAGGGTGGGGAGTTGGATGAGGTACAGTGTGTGTGTGAGAGGGTGGGGAGTTGGATGAGGTACAGTGTGTGTGTGAGGGTGGGGAGTTGGATGAGGTACAGTGTGTGTGAGAGGGTGGGGAGTTGGATGAGGTACAGAGTGTGTGTGTGAGGGTGGGGAGTTGGATGAGGTACAGTGTGTGTGTGAGGGTGGGGAGTTGGATGAGGTATAGTGTGTGTGTGTGAGGGTGGGGAGTTGGATGAGGTACAGTGTGTGTGAGAGGGTGGGGAGTTGGATGAGGTACAGTGTGTGTGAGAGGGTGGGGAGTTGGATGAGGTACAGTGTGTGTGAGAGGGTGGGGAGTTGGATGAGGTACAGTGTGTGTGAGAGGGTGGGGAGTTGCATGAGGTACAGTGTGTGTGAGAGGGTGGGGAGTTGGATGAGGTACAGTGTGTGTGAGAGGGTGGGGAGTTGGATGAGGTACAGAGTGTGTGTGTGAGGTGGGGAGTTGGATGAGGTACAGAGTGTGTGAGAGGGTGGGGAGTTGGATGAGGTCCAGTGTGTGTGAGAGGGTGGGGAGTTGGATGAGGTACAGTGTGTGTGAGAGGGTGGGGAGTTGGATGAGGTACAGTGTGTGTGAGAGGGTGGGGAGTTGGATGAGGTACAGAGTGTGTGTGTGAGGTGGGGAGTTGGATGAGGTACAGTGTGTGTGTGAGAGGGTGGGGAGTTGGATGAGGTACAGAGTGTGTGAGAGGGTGGGGAGTTGGATGAGGTACAGTGTCTGTGAGAGGTGGGGAGTTGGATGAGTTACAGTGTGTGTGAGAGGGTGGGGAGTTGGATGAGGTACAGAGTGTGTGAGAGGGTGGGGAGTTGGATGAGGTACAGTGTGTGTGAGAGGGTGGGGAGTTGGATGAGGTACAGAGTGTGTGTGAGAGGGTGGGGAGTTGGATGAGGTACAGTGTGTGTGAGAGGGTGGGGAGTTGGATGAGGTACAGAGTGTGTGTGAGGGTGGGGAGTTGGATGAGGTACAGAGTGTGTGTGAGAGGGTGGGGAGTTGGATGAGGTACAGTGTGTGTGAGAGGGTGGGGAGTTGGATGAGGTACAGTGTGTGTGAGAGGGTGGGGAGTTGGATGAGTTACAGTGTGTGTGAGAGGGTGGGAGTTGGATGAGGTACCGAGTGTGTGAGAGGGTGGGGAGTTGGATGAGGTACAGTGTGTGTGAGAGGGTGGGGAGTTGGATGAGGTACAGAGTGTGTGTGAGAGGGTGGGGAGTTGGATGAGGTACAGTGTGTGTGAGAGGGTGGGGAGTTGGATGAGGTACAGAGTGTGTGAGAGGGTGGGGAGTTGGATGAGGTACAGTGTGTGTGAGAGGGTGGGGAGTTGGATGAGGTACAGAGTGTGTGTGAGAGGGTGGGGAGTTGGATGAGGTACAGTGTGTGTGAGAGGGTGGGGAGTTGGATGAGGTACAGAGTGTGTGTGAGAGGGTGGGGAGTTGGATGAGGTACAGAGTGTGTGTGAGAGGGTGGGGAGTTGGATGAGTTACAGTGTGTGTGAGAGGGTGGGGAGTTGGATGAGGTACAGTGTGTGTGAGAGGGTGGGGAGTCGGATGAGTTACAGTGTGTGTGAGAGGGTGGGGAGTTGGATGAGGTACAGTGTGTGTGTGAGAGGGTGGGGAGTTGGATGAGTTACAGTGTGTGTGTGAGAGGGTGGGGAGTTGGATGAGGTACAGAGTGTGTGTGAGGGTGGGGAGTTGGATGAGGTACAGAGTGTGTGAGAGGGTGGGGAGTTGGATGAGGTACAGTGTGTGTGAGAGGGTGGGGAGTTGGATGAGTTACAGTGTGTGTGAGAGGGTGGGGAGTTGGATGAGGTACAGAGTGTGTGTGAGAGGGTGGGGAGTTGGATGAGTTACAGTGTGTGTGAGACGGTGGGGAGTTGGATGAGGTACAGTGTGTGTGTGAGAGGGTGGGGAGTTGGATGAGGTACAGTGTGTGTGTGAGAGGGTGGGGAGTTGGATGAGGTACAGAGTGTGTGTGAGGGTGGGGAGTTGGATGAGGTACAGAGTGTGTGTGAGAGGGTGGGGAGTTGGATGAGGTACAGTGTGTGTGTGAGGGTGGGGAGTTGGATGAGGTACAGAGTGTGTGAGAGGGTGGGGAGTTGGATGAGGTACAGTGTGTGTGTGAGAGGGTGGGGAGTTGGATGAGGTACAGTGTGTGTGTGAGAGGGTGGGGAGTTGGATGAGGTACAGTGTGTGTGTGTGAGGGTGGGGAGTTGGATGAGGTACAGTGTGTGTGTGAGGGTGGGGAGTTGGATGAGGTACAGTGTGTGTGAGAGGGTGGGGAGTTGGATGAGGTACAGTGTGTGTGTGAGAGGGTGGGGAGTTGGATGAGGTACAGTGTGTGTGAGAGGGTGGGGAGTTGGATGAGGTACAGTGTGTGTGTGAGGGTGGGGAGTTGGATGAGGTACAGAGTGTGTGTGAGAGGGTGGGGAGTTGGATGAGGTACAGAGTGTGTGAGAGGGTGGGGAGTTGGATGAGGTACAGTGTGTGTGTGAGAGGGTGGGGAGTTGGATGAGGTACAGTGTGTGTGTGAGAGGGTGGGGAGTTGGATGAGGTACAGAGTGTGTGAGAGGGTGGGGAGTTGGATGAGGTACAGTGTGTGTGTGAGAGGGTGGGGTGTTGGATGAGGTACAGAGTGTGTGAGAGGGTGGGGAGTTGGATGAGGTACAGTGTGTGTGTGAGAGGGTGGGGAGTTGGATGAGGTACAGTGTGTGTGTGAGAGGGTGGGGAGTTGGATGAGGTACAGAGTGTGTGAGAGGGTGGGGAGTTGGATGAGGTACAGTGTGTGTGAGAGAGGGTGGGGAGTTGGATGAGGTACAGTGTGTGTGTGAGAGGGTGGGGAGTTGGATGAGGTACAGAGTGTGTGAGAGGGTGGGGAGTTGGATGAGGTACAGTGTGTGTGTGAGAGGGTGGGGAGTTGGATGAGGTACAGAGTGTGTGAGAGGGTGGGGAGTTGGATGAGGTACAGTGTGTGTGTGAGAGGGTGGGGAGTTGGATGAGGTACAGTGTGTGTGTGAGAGGGTGGGGAGTTGGATGAGGTACAGTGTGTGAGAGGGTGGGGAGTTGGATGAGGTACAGTGTGTGTGTGAGAGGGTGGGGAGTTGGATGAGGTACAGAGTGTGTGAGAGGGTGGGGAGTTGGATGAGGTACAGAGTGTGTGAGAGAGGGTGGGGAGTTGGATGAGGTACAGTGTGTGAGAGGGTGGGGAGTTGAATGAGGTACAGTGTGTGTGTGAGGGTGGGGTGTTGCATGAGGTACAGTGTGTGTGTGAGAGGGTGGGGAGTTGGATGAGGTACAGTGTGTGTGTGAGAGGGTGGGGAGTTGGATGAGGTACAGAGTGTGTGAGAGGGTGGGGAGTTGGATGAGGTCCAGTGTGTGTGTGAGAGGGTGGGGAGTTGGATGAGGTACAGTGTGTGTGTGAGGGTGGGGAGTTGGATGAGGTACAGTGTGTGTGTGAGGGTGGGGAGTTGGATGAGGTACAGTGTGTGTGTGAGAGGGTGGGGAGTTGGATGAGGTACAGTGTGTGTGTGAGGGTGGGGAGTTGGATGAGGTACAGTGTGTGTGAGAGGGTGGGGAGTTGGATGAGGTACAGAGTGTGTGTGTGAGGGTGGGGAGTTGGATGAGGTACAGTGTGTGTGTGAGGGTGGGGAGTTGGATGAGGTACAGTGTGTGTGTGTGAGGGTGGGGAGTTGGATGAGGTACAGTGTGTGTGAGAGGGTGGGGAGTTGGATGAGGTACAGTGTGTGTGAGAGGGTGGGGAGTTGGATGAGGTACAGTGTGTGTGAGAGGGTGGGGAGTTGGATGAGGTACAGTGTGTGTGAGAGGGTGGGGAGTTGCATGAGGTACAGTGTGTGTGAGAGGGTGGGGAGTTGGATGAGGTACAGTGTGTGTGAGAGGGTGGGGAGTTGGATGAGGTACAGAGTGTGTGTGTGAGGGTGGGGAGTTGGATGAGGTACAGAGTGTGTGAGAGGGTGGGGAGTTGGATGAGGTACAGTGTGTGTGAGAGGGTGGGGAGTTGGATGAGGTACAGTGTGTGTGAGAGGGTGGGGAGTTGGATGAGGTACAGTGTGTGTGAGAGGGTGGGGAGTTGGATGAGGTACAGAGTGTGTGTGAGAGGTGGGGAGTTGGATGAGGTACAGTGTGTGTGTGAGAGGGTGGGGAGTTGGATGAGGTACAGAGTGTGTGAGAGGGTGGGGAGTTGGATGAGGTACAGTGTCTGTGAGAGGGTGGGGAGTTGGATGAGTTACAGTGTGTGTGAGAGGGTGGGGAGTTGGATGAGGTACAGAGTGTGTGAGAGGGTGGGGAGTTGGATGAGGTACAGTGTGTGTGAGAGGGTGGGGAGTTGGATGAGGTACAGAGTGTGTGTGAGAGGGTGGGGAGTTGGATGAGGTACAGTGTGTGTGAGAGGGTGGGGAGTTGGATGAGGTACAGAGTGTGTGAGGGTGGGGAGTTGGATGAGGTACAGAGTGTGTGTGAGAGGGTGGGGAGTTGGATGAGGTACAGTGTGTGTGAGAGGGTGGGGAGTTGGATGAGGTACAGTGTGTGTGAGAGGTGGGGAGTTGGATGAGTTACAGTGTGTGTGAGAGGGTGGGGAGTTGGATGAGGTACAGAGTGTGTGAGAGGGTGGGGAGTTGGATGAGGTACAGTGTGTGTGAGAGGGTGGGGAGTTGGATGAGGTACAGAGTGTGTGTGAGAGGGTGGGGAGTTGGATGAGGTACAGTGTGTGTGAGAGGGTGGGGAGTTGGATGAGGTACAGAGTGTGTGAGAGGGTGGGGAGTTGGATGAGGTACAGTGTGTGTGAGAGGGTGGGGAGTTGGATGAGGTACAGAGTGTGTGTGAGAGGGTGGGGAGTTGGATGAGGTACAGTGTGTGTGAGAGGGTGGGGAGTTGGATGAGGTACAGAGTGTGTGTGAGAGGGTGGGGAGTTGGATGAGGTACAGAGTGTGTGTGAGAGGGTGGGGAGTTGGATGAGGTACAGTGTGTGTGAGAGGGTGGGGAGTTGGATGAGGTACAGTGTGTGTGAGAGGGTGGGGAGTTGGATGAGTTACAGTGTGTGTGAGAGGGTGGGGAGTTGGATGAGGTACAGTGTGTGTGTGAGAGGGTGGGGAGTTGGATGAGTTACAGTGTGTGTGTGAGAGGGTGGGGAGTTGGATGAGGTACAGAGTGTGTGTGAGGGTGGGGAGTTGGATGAGGTACAGAGTGTGTGAGAGGGTGGGGAGTTGGATGAGGTACAGTGTGTGTGAGAGGTGGGGAGTTGGATGAGTTACAGTGTGTGTGAGAGGGTGGGGAGTTGGATGAGGTACAGAGTGTGTGAGAGGGTGGGGAGTTGGATGAGGTACAGTGTGTGTGAGAGGGTGGGGAGTTGGATGAGGTACAGAGTGTGTGTGAGAGGGTGGGGAGTTGGATGAGGTACAGTGTGTGTGAGAGGGTGGGGAGTTGGATGAGGTACAGTGCGTGTGAGAGGGTGGGGAGTTGGATGAGGTACAGAGTGTGTGAGAGGGTGGGGAATGAGGTACAGTGTGTGTGAGAGGGTGGGGAGTTGGATGAGGTACAGAGTGTGTGTGAGAGGGTGGGGAGTTGGATGAGGTACAGTGTGTGTGAGAGGGTGGGGAGTTGGATGAGGTACAGAGTGTGTGTGAGAGGGTGGGGAGTTGGATGAGGTACAGAGTGTGTGTGAGAGGGTGGGGAGTTGGATGAGGTACAGTGTGTGTGAGAGGGTGGGGAGTTGGATGAGGTACAGTGTGTGTGAGAGGGTGGGGAGTTGGATGAGGTACAGTGTGTGTGAGAGGGTGGGGAGTTGGATGAGGTACAGTGTGTGTGTGAGAGGGTGGGGAGTTGGATGAGGTACAGTGTGTGTGAGAGGGTGGGGAGTTGGATGAGGTACAGTGTGTGTGTGAGGGTGGGGAGTTGGATGAGGTACAGAGTGTGTGTGAGAGGGTGGGGAGTTGGATGAGGTACAGTGTGTGTGAGAGGGTGGGGAGTTGGATGAGGTACAGAGTGTGTGAGAGGGTGGGGAGTTGGATGAGGTACAGTGTGTGTGTGAGAGGGTGGGGAGTTGGATGAGGTACAGTGTGTGTGTGAGAGGGTGGGGAGTTGGATGAGGTACAGTGTGTGTGTGAGAGGGTGGGGAGTTGGATGAGGTACAGTGTGTGTGAGAGGGTGGGGAGTTGGATGAGGTACAGTGTGTGTGAGAGGGTGGGGAGTTGGATGAGGTACAGTGTGTGTGAGAGGGTGGGGAGTTGGATGAGGTACAGTGTGTGTGAGAGGGTGGGGAGTTGGATGAGGTACAGTGTGTGTGAGAGGGTGGGGAGTTGGATGAGGTACAGTGTGTGTGTGAGGGTGGGGAGTTGGATGAGGTACAGTGTGTGTGTGAGAGGGTGGGGAGTTGGATGAGGTACAGTGTGTGTGTGAGAGGGTGGGGAGTTGGATGAGGTACAGTGTGTGTGTGAGGGTGGGGAGTTGGATGAGGTACAGGTGTGTGTGAGAGGGTGGGGAGTTGGATGAGGTACAGTGTGTGTGAGAGGGTGGGGAGTTGGATGAGGTACAGTGTGTGTGTGAGGGTGGGGAGTTGGATGAGGTACAGTGTGTGTGAGAGGGTGGGGAGTTGGATGAGGTACAGTGTGTGTGAGAGGGTGGGGAGTTGGATGAGGTACAGTGTGTGTGAGAGGGTGGGGAGTTGGATGAGGTACAGTGTGTGTGAGAGGGTGGGGAGTTGGATGAGGTACAGTGTGTGTGAGAGGGTGGGGAGTTGGATGAGGTACAGAGTGTGTGAGAGGGTGGGGAGTTGGATGAGGTACAGAGTGTGTGTGAGGGTGGGGAGTTGGATGAGGTACAGAGTGTGTGAGAGGGTGGGGAGTTGGATGAGGTACAGTGTGTGTGAGAGGGTGGGGAGTTGGATGAGGTACAGTGTGTGTGAGAGGGTGGGGAGTTGGATGAGGTACAGTGTGTGTGAGAGGGTGGGGAGTTGGATGAGGTACAGTGTGTGTGTGAGGGTGGGGAGTTGGATGAGGTACAGTGTGTGTGTGAGAGGGTGGGGAGTTGGATGAGGTACAGTGTGTGTGAGAGGGTGGGGAGTTGGATGAGGTACAGTGTGTGTGAGAGGGTGGGGAGTTGGATGAGGTACAGTGTGTGTGAGAGGGTGGGGAGTTGGATGAGGTACAGTGTGTGTGTGAGAGGGTGGGGAGTTGGATGAGGTACAGGTGTGTGTGAGAGGGTGGGGAGTTGGATGAGGTACAGAGTGTGTGTGAGAGGGTGGGGAGTTGGATGAGGTACAGTGTGTGTGAGAGGGTGGGGAGTTGGATGAGGTACAGTGTGTGTGAGAGGGTGGGGAGTTGGATGAGGTACAGTGTGTGTGAGAGGGTGGGGAGTTGGATGAGGTACAGTGTGTGTGAGAGGGTGGGGAGTTGGATGAGGTACAGTGTGTGTGAGAGGGTGGGGAGTTGGATGAGGTACAGTGTGTGTGAGAGGGTGGGGAGTTGGATGAGGTACAGAGTGTGTGAGAGGGTGGGGAGTTGGATGAGGTACAGTGTGTGTGAGAGGGTGGGGAGTTGGATGAGGTACAGAGTGTGTGTGAGAGGGTGGGGAGTTGGATGAGGTACAGTGTGTGTGAGAGGGTGGGGAGTTGGATGAGGTACAGAGTGTGTGAGAGGGTGGGGAGTTGGATGAGGTACAGTGTGTGTGAGAGGGTGGGGAGTTGGATGAGGTACAGTGTGTGTGAGAGGGTGGGGAGTTGGATGAGGTACAGTGTGTGTGAGAGGGTGGGGAGTTGGATGAGGTACAGTGTGTGTGAGAGGGTGGGGAGTTGGATGAGGTACAGAGTGTGTGTGAGAGGGTGGGGAGTTGGATGAGGTACAGTGTGTGTGAGAGGGTGGGGAGTTGGATGAGGTACAGTGTGTGTGTGAGAGGGTGGGGAGTTGGATGAGGTACAGTGTGTGTGAGAGGGTGGGGAGTTGGATGAGGTACAGTGTGTGTGTGAGAGGGTGGGGAGTTGGATGAGTTACAGTGTGTGTGTGAGAGGGTGGGGAGTTGGATGAGGTACAGTGTGTGTGAGAGGGTGGGGAGTTGGATGAGGTACAGTGTGTGTGAGAGGGTGGGGAGTTGGATGAGGTACAGTGTGTGTGAGAGGGTGGGGAGTTGGATGAGGTACAGTGTGTGTGTGAGGGTGGGGAGTTGGATGAGGTACAGAGTGTGTGAGAGGGTGGGGAGTTGGATGAGGTACAGTGTGTGTGAGAGGGTGGGGAGTTGGATGAGGTACAGAGTGTGTGTGAGAGGGTGGGGAGTTGGATGAGGTACAGTGTGTGTGAGAGGGTGGGGAGTTGGATGAGGTACAGTGTGTGTGAGAGGGTGGGGAGTTGGATGAGGTACAGAGTGTGTGAGAGGGTGGGGAGTTGGATGAGGTACAGTGTGTGTGAGAGGGTGGGGAGTTGGATGAGGTACAGTGTGTGTGAGAGGGTGGGGAGTTGGATGAGGTACAGTGTGTGTGAGAGGGTGGGGAGTTGGATGAGGTACAGTGTGTGTGTGAGAGGTGGGAGTTGGATGAGGTACAGTGTGTGTGTGAGAGGGTGGGGAGTTGGATGAGGTACAGTGTGTGTGAGAGGGTGGGGAGTTGGATGAGGTACAGAGTGTGTGTGAGAGGGTGGGGAGTTGGATGAGGTACAGTGTGTGTGAGAGGGTGGGGAGTTGGATGAGGTACAGAGTGTGTGTGAGAGGGTGGGGAGTTGGATGAGGTACAGTGTGTGTGTGAGAGGGTGGGGAGTTGGATGAGGTACAGAGTGTGTGTGAGGGTGGGGAGTTGGATGAGGTACAGTGTGTGTGTGAGAGGGTGGGGAGTTGGATGAGGTACAGTGTGTGTGTGAGGGTGGGGAGTTGGATGAGGTACAGTGTGTGTGAGAGGGTGGGGAGTTGGATGAGGTACAGTGTGTGTGTGAGAGGGTGGGGAGTTGGATGAGGTACAGATGTGTGTGAGAGGGTGGGGAGTTGGATGAGGTACAGTGTGTGTGAGAGGGTGGGGAGTTGGATGAGGTACAGTGTGTGTGAGAGGGTGGGGAGTTGGATGAGGTACAGTGTGTGTGAGAGGGTGGGGAGTTGGATGAGGTACAGTGTGTGTGAGAGGGTGGGGAGTTGGATGAGGTACAGTGTGTGTGAGAGGGTGGGGAGTTGGATGAGGTACAGTGTGTGTGTGAGGGTGGGGAGTTGGATGAGGTACAGTGTGTGTGTGAGAGGGTGGGGAGTTGGATGAGGTACAGTGTGTGTGAGAGGGTGGGGAGTTGGATGAGGTACAGTGTGTGTGTGAGAGGGTGGGGAGTTGGATGAGGTACAGTGTGTGTGAGAGGGTGGGGAGTTGGATGAGGTACAGAGTGTGTGTGAGAGGGTGGGGAGTTGGATGAGGTACAGAGTGTGTGAGAGGGTGGGGAGTTGGATGAGGTACAGTGTGTGTGAGAGGGTGGGGAGTTGGATGAGGTACAGTGTGTGTGAGAGGGTGGGGAGTTGGATGAGGTACAGTGTGTGTGAGAGGTGGGGAGTTGGATGAGGTACAGTGTGTGTGAGAGGGTGGGGAGTTGGATGAGGTACAGAGTGTGTGAGAGGGTGGGGAGTTGGATGAGGTACAGTGTGTGTGAGAGGGTGGGGAGTTGGATGAGGTACAGTGTGTGTGAGAGGGTGGGGAGTTGGATGAGGTACAGTGTGTGTGAGAGGGTGGGGAGTTGGATGAGGTACAGTGTGTGTGTGAGAGGGTGGGGAGTTGGATGAGGTACAGTGTGTGTGAGAGGGTGGGGAGTTGGATGAGGTACAGTGTGTGTGTGAGAGGGTGGGGAGTTGGATGAGGTACAGTGTGTGTGAGAGGGTGGGGAGTTGGATGAGGTACAGTGTGTGTGTGAGAGGGTGGGGAGTTGGATGAGGTACAGTGTGTGTGTGAGAGGGTGGGGAGTTGGATGAGGTACAGAGTGTGTGTGAGAGGGTGGGGAGTTGGATGAGGTACAGTGTGTGTGAGAGGGTGGGGAGTTGGATGAGGTACAGTGTGTGTGAGAGGGTGGGGAGTTGGATGAGGTACAGTGTGTGTGAGAGGGTGGGGAGTTGGATGAGGTACAGTGTGTGTGAGAGGGTGGGGAGTTGGATGAGGTACAGTGTGTGTGAGAGGGTGGGGAGTTGGATGAGGTACAGAGTGTGTGTGAGAGGGTGGGGAGTTGGATGAGGTACAGTGTGTGTGAGAGGGTGGGGAGTTGGATGAGGTACAGTGTGTGTGAGAGGGTGGGGAGTTGGATGAGGTACAGTGTGTGTGTGAGAGGGTGGGGAGTTGGATGAGGTACAGTGTGTGTGAGAGGGTGGGGAGTTGGATGAGGTACAGTGTGTGTGAGAGGGTGGGGAGTTGGATGAGGTACAGTGTGTGTGTGAGAGGGTGGGGAGTTGGATGAGGTACAGTGTGTGTGAGAGGGTGGGGAGTTGGATGAGGTACAGTGTGTGTGTGAGGGTGGGGAGTTGGATGAGGTACAGTGTGTGTGTGAGAGGGTGGGGAGTTGGATGAGGTACAGTGTGTGTGAGAGGGTGGGGAGTTGGATGAGGTACAGAGTGTGTGTGAGAGGGTGGGGAGTTGGATGAGGTACAGTGTGTGTGTGAGGGTGGGGAGTTGGATGAGGTACAGTGTGTGTGTGAGAGGGTGGGGAGTTGGATGAGGTACAGTGTGTGTGAGAGGGTGGGGAGTTGGATGAGGTACAGTGTGTGTGAGAGGGTGGGGAGTTGGATGAGGTACAGTGTGTGTGAGAGGGTGGGGAGTTGGATGAGGTACAGTGTGTGTGAGAGGGTGGGGAGTTGGATGAGGTACAGTGTGTGTGAGAGGGTGGGGAGTTGGATGAGGTACAGTGTGTGTGAGAGGGTGGGGAGTTGGATGAGGTACAGTGTGTGTGAGAGGGTGGGGAGTTGGATGAGGTACAGTGTGTGTGTGAGAGGGTGGGGAGTTGGATGAGGTACAGAGTGTGTGTGAGAGGGTGGGGAGTTGGATGAGGTACAGTGTGTGTGAGAGGGTGGGGAGTTGGATGAGGTACAGTGTGTGTGAGAGGGTGGGGAGTTGGATGAGGTACAGTGTGTGTGAGAGGGTGGGGAGTTGGATGAGGTACAGAGTGTGTGTGTGAGGTGGGGAGTTGGATGAGGTACAGTGTGTGTGAGAGGGTGGGGAGTTGGATGAGGTACAGTGTGTGTGAGAGGGTGGGGAGTTGGATGAGGTACAGTGTGTGTGAGAGGGTGGGGAGTTGGATGAGGTACAGTGTGTGTGAGAGGGTGGGGAGTTGGATGAGGTACAGAGTGTGTGAGAGGGTGGGGAGTTGGATGAGGTACAGTGTGTGTGAGAGGGTGGGGAGTTGGATGAGGTACAGAGTGTGTGTGAGAGGGTGGGGAGTTGGATGAGGTACAGTGTGTGTGAGAGGGTGGGGAGTTGGATGAGGTACAGTGTGTGTGAGAGGGTGGGGAGTTGGATGAGGTACAGAGTGTGTGAGAGGGTGGGGAGTTGGATGAGGTACAGTGTGTGTGAGAGGGTGGGGAGTTGGATGAGGTACAGAGTGTGTGTGAGAGGGTGGGGAGTTGGATGAGGTACAGTGTGTGTGAGAGGGTGGGGAGTTGGATGAGGTACAGTGTGTGTGAGAGGGTGGGGAGTTGGATGAGGTACAGTGTGTGTGAGAGGGTGGGGAGTTGGATGAGGTACAGTGTGTGTGAGAGGGTGGGGAGTTGGATGAGGTACAGTGTGTGTGTGAGAGGGTGGGGAGTTGGATGAGGTACAGTGTGTGTGAGAGGGTGGGGAGTTGGATGAGGTACAGTGTGTGTGAGAGGGTGGGGAGTTGGATGAGGTACAGTGTGTGTGTGAGAGGTGGGGAGTTGGATGAGGTACAGAGTGTGTGAGAGGGTGGGGAGTTGGATGAGGTACAGTGTGTGTGAGAGGGTGGGGAGTTGGATGAGGTACAGTGTGTGTGAGAGGTGGGGAGTTGGATGAGGTACAGTGTGGTGAGAGGGTGGGGAGTTGGATGAGGTACAGTGTGTGTGTGAGGGTGGGGAGTTGGATGAGGTACAGTGTGTGTGAGAGGGTGGGGAGTTGGATGAGGTACAGTGTGTGTGTGAGAGGGTGGGGAGTTGGATGAGGTACAGTGTGTGTGAGAGGGTGGGGAGTTGGATGAGGTACAGAGTGTGTGTGAGAGGGTGGGGAGTTGGATGAGGTACAGTGTGTGTGTGAGGGTGGGGAGTTGGATGAGGTACAGTGTGTGTGAGAGGGTGGGGAGTTGGATGAGGTACAGTGTGTGTGAGAGGGTGGGGAGTTGGATGAGGTACAGAGTGTGTGTGAGAGGGTGGGGAGTTGGATGAGGTACAGTGTGTGTGAGAGGGTGGGGAGTTGGATGAGGTACAGTGTGTGTGTGAGAGGGTGGGGAGTTGGATGAGGTACAGTGTGTGTGAGAGGGTGGGGAGTTGGATGAGGTACAGTGTGTGTGAGAGGGTGGGGAGTTGGATGAGGTACAGTGTGTGTGAGAGGGTGGGGAGTTGGATGAGGTACAGTGTGTGTGAGAGGGTGGGGAGTTGGATGAGGTACAGTGTGTGTGAGAGGGTGGGGAGTTGGATGAGGTACAGTGTGTGTGAGAGGGTGGGGAGTTGGATGAGGTACAGTGTGTGTGAGAGGGTGGGGAGTTGGATGAGGTACAGAGTGTGTGTGAGAGGTGGGGAGTTGGATGAGGTACAGAGTGTGTGAGAGGGTGGGGGAGTTGGATGAGGTACAGAGTGTGTGTGAGAGGTGGGGAGTTGGATGAGGTACAGTGTGTGTGAGAGGGTGGGGAGTTGGATGAGGTACAGAGTGTGTGTGAGAGGGTGGGGAGTTGGATGAGGTACAGTGTGTGTGAGAGGGTGGGGAGTTGGATGAGGTACAGAGTGTGTGTGAGAGGGTGGGGAGTTGGATGAGGTACAGTGTGTGTGAGAGGGTGGGGAGTTGGATGAGGTACAGAGTGTGTGAGAGGGTGGGGAGTTGGATGAGGTACAGTGTGTGTGAGAGGGTGGGGAGTTGGATGAGGTACAGTGTGTGTGTGAGAGGGTGGGGAGTTGGATGAGGTACAGAGTGTGTGAGAGGGTGGGGAGTTGGATGAGGTACAGTGTGTGTGTGAGAGGGTGGGGAGTTGGATGAGGTACAGTGTGTGTGAGAGGGTGGGGAGTTGGATGAGGTACAGTGTGTGTGAGAGGGTGGGGAGTTGGATGAGGTACAGTGTGTGTGTGAGAGGGTGGGGAGTTGGATGAGGTACAGTGTGTGTGAGAGGGTGGGGAGTTGGATGAGGTACAGTGTGTGTGAGAGGGTGGGGAGTTGGATGAGGTACAGTGTGTGTGTGAGAGGGTGGGGAGTTGGATGAGGTACAGTGTGTGTGTGAGAGGGTGGGGAGTTGGATGAGGTACAGTGTGTGTGAGAGGGTGGGGAGTTGGATGAGGTACAGTGTGTGTGAGAGGGTGGGGAGTTGGATGAGGTACAGTGTGTGTGTGAGAGGGTGGGGAGTTGGATGAGGTACAGAGTGTGTGAGAGGGTGGGGAGTTGGATGAGGTACAGAGTGTGTGTGAGAGGTGGGGAGTTGGATGAGGTACAGTGTGTGTGAGAGGGTGGGGAGTTGGATGAGGTACAGTGTGTGTGTGAGGGTGGGGAGTTGGATGAGGTACAGTGTGTGTGTGAGAGGGTGGGGAGTTGGATGAGGTACAGTGTGTGTGTGAGAGGGTGGGGAGTTGGATGAGGTACAGTGTGTGTGAGAGGGTGGGGAGTTGGATGAGGTACAGTGTGTGTGTGAGAGGGTGGGGAGTTGGATGAGGTACAGTGTGTGTGAGAGGGTGGGGAGTTGGATGAGGTACAGTGTGTGTGAGAGGGTGGGGAGTTGGATGAGGTACAGTGTGTGTGAGAGGGTGGGAGTTGGATGAGGTACAGTGTGTGTGAGAGGGTGGGGAGTTGGATGAGGTACAGAGTGTGTGAGAGGGTGGGGAGTTGGATGAGGTACAGTGTGTGTGAGAGGGTGGGGAGTTGGATGAGGTACAGTGTGTGTGAGAGGGTGGGGAGTTGGATGAGGTACAGTGTGTGTGAGAGGGTGGGGAGTTGGATGAGGTACAGAGTGTGTGAGAGGGTGGGGAGTTGGATGAGGTACAGTGTGTGTGAGAGGGTGGGGAGTTGGATGAGGTACAGTGTGTGTGAGAGGGTGGGGAGTTGGATGAGGTACAGTGTGTGTGAGAGGGTGGGGAGTTGGATGAGGTACAGTGTGTGTGAGAGGGTGGGGAGTTGGATGAGGTACAGTGTGTGTGAGAGGGTGGGGAGTTGGATGAGGTACAGAGTGTGTGTGAGAGGGTGGGGAGTTGGATGAGGTACAGTGTGTGTGAGAGGGTGGGGAGTTGGATGAGTACAGTGTGTGTGAGAGGGTGGGGAGTTGGATGAGGTACAGTGTGTGTGAGAGGGTGGGGAGTTGGATGAGGTACAGTGTGTGTGAGAGGGTGGGGAGTTGGATGAGGTACAGAGTGTGTGTGAGAGGGTGGGAGTTGGATGAGGTACAGTGTGTGTGAGAGGGTGGGGAGTTGGATGAGGTACAGTGTGTGTGAGAGGGTGGGGAGTTGGATGAGGTACAGTGTGTGTGAGAGGGTGGGGAGTTGGATGAGGTACAGTGTGTGTGAGAGGGTGGGGAGTTGGATGAGGTACAGTGTGTGTGAGAGGGTGGGGAGTTGGATGAGGTACAGTGTGTGTGAGAGGGTGGGGAGTTGGATGAGGTACAGTGTGTGTGTGAGAGGGTGGGGAGTTGGATGAGGTACAGTGTGTGTGAGAGGGTGGGGAGTTGGATGAGGTACAGTGTGTGTGAGAGGGTGGGGAGTTGGATGAGGTACAGTGTGTGTGAGAGGGTGGGAGTTGGATGAGGTACAGAGTGTGTGTGAGAGGGTGGGGAGTTGGATGAGGTACAGTGTGTGTGAGAGGGTGGGGAGTTGGATGAGGTACAGATGTGTGTGAGAGGGTGGGGAGTTGGATGAGGTACAGTGTGTGTGTGAGAGGGTGGGGAGTTGGATGAGGTACAGTGTGTGTGAGAGGGTGGGGAGTTGGATGAGGTACAGTGTGTGTGAGAGGGTGGGGAGTTGGATGAGGTACAGTGTGTGTGAGAGGGTGGGGAGTTGGATGAGGTACAGTGTGTGTGTGAGAGGGTGGGGAGTTGGATGAGGTACAGAGTGTGTGAGAGGGTGGGGAGTTGGATGAGGTACAGTGTGTGTGAGAGGGTGGGGAGTTGGATGAGGTACAGTGTGTGTGAGAGGGTGGGGAGTTGGATGAGGTACAGTGTGTGTGAGAGGGTGGGGAGTTGGATGAGGTACAGTGTGTGTGTGAGAGGGTGGGGAGTTGGATGAGGTACAGTGTGTGTGTGAGAGGGTGGGGAGTTGGATGAGGTACAGTGTGTGTGAGAGGGTGGGGAGTTGGATGAGGTACAGTGTGTGTGAGAGGGTGGGGAGTTGGATGAGGTACAGTGTGTGTGAGAGGGTGGGGAGTTGGATGAGGTACAGTGTGTGTGAGAGGGTGGGGAGTTGGAGTGATGGTACAGTGTGTGTGAGAGGGTGGGGAGTTGGATGAGGTACAGTGTGTGTGAGAGGGTGGGGAGTTGGATGAGGTACAGAGTGTGTGTGAGAGGGTGGGGAGTTGGATGAGGTACAGTGTGTGTGAGAGGGTGGGGAGTGGATGAGGTACAGAGTGTGTGTGAGAGGGTGGGGAGTTGGATGAGGTACAGTGTGTGTGAGAGGGTGGGAGTTGGATGAGGTACAGTGTGTGTGAGAGGGTGGGGAGTTGGATGAGGTACAGTGTGTGTGAGAGGGTGGGGAGTTGGATGAGGTACAGTGTGTGTGAGAGGGTGGGGAGTTGGATGAGGTACAGTGTGTGTGAGAGGGTGGGGAGTTGGATGAGGTACAGTGTGTGTGAGAGGGTGGGGAGTTGGATGAGGTACAGTGTGTGTGAGAGGGTGGGGAGTTGGATGAGGTACAGTGTGTGTGAGAGGGTGGGGAGTTGGATGAGGTACAGTGTGTGTGTGAGGGTGGGGAGTTGGATGAGGTACAGTGTGTGTGTGAGAGGGTGGGGAGTTGGATGAGGTACAGTGTGTGTGAGAGGGTGGGGAGTTGGATGAGGTACAGTGTGTGTGAGAGGTGGGGAGTTGGATGAGGTACAGTGTGTGTGAGAGGGTGGGAGTTGGATGAGGTACAGTGTGTGTGAGAGGGTGGGGAGTTGGATGAGGTACAGGTGTGTGTGAGAGGTGGGGAGTTGGATGAGGTACAGTGTGTGTGTGAGAGGGTGGGGAGTTGGATGAGGTACAGTGTGTGTGAGAGGGTGGGGAGTTGGATGAGGTACAGTGTGTGTGAGAGGGTGGGGAGTTGGATGAGGTACAGTGTGTGTGAGAGGGTGGGGAGTTGGATGAGGTACAGAGTGTGTGAGAGGGTGGGGAGTTGGATGAGGTACAGTGTGTGTGTGAGAGGGTGGGGAGTTGGATGAGGTACAGTGTGTGTGAGAGGGTGGGGAGTTGGATGAGGTACAGTGTGTGTGAGAGGGTGGGGAGTTGGATGAGGTACAGAGTGTGTGAGAGGGTGGGGAGTTGGATGAGGTACAGTGTGTGTGAGAGGGTGGGGAGTTGGATGAGGTACAGAGTGTGTGTGAGAGGGTGGGGAGTTGGATGAGGTACAGTGTGTGTGAGAGGGTGGGGAGTTGGATGAGGTACAGAGTGTGTGTGAGAGGGTGGGGAGTTGGATGAGGTACAGTGTGTGTGTGAGAGGGTGGGGAGTTGGATGAGGTACAGTGTGTGTGAGAGGGTGGGGAGTTGGATGAGGTACAGTGTGTGTGAGAGGGTGGGGAGTTGGATGAGGTACAGTGTGTGTGAGAGGGTGGGGAGTTGGATGAGGTACAGTGTGTGTGTGAGAGGGTGGGGAGTTGGATGAGGTACAGTGTGTGTGAGAGGGTGGGGAGTTGGATGAGGTACAGTGTGTGTGAGAGGGTGGGGAGATGGATGAGGTACAGTGTGTGTGTGAGGTGGGGAGTTGGATGAGGTACAGAGTGTGTGAGAGGGTGGGGAGTTGGATGAGGTACAGTGTGTGTGTGAGAGGGTGGGGAGTTGGATGAGGTACAGTGTGTGTGAGAGGGTGGGGAGTTGGATGAGGTACAGTGTGTGTGAGAGGGTGGGGAGTTGGATGAGGTACAGAGTGTGTGAGAGGGTGGGGAGTTGGATGAGGTACAGTGTGTGTGTGAGGGTGGGGAGTTGGATGAGGTACAGAGTGTGTGAGAGGGTGGGGAGTTGGATGAGGTACAGTGTGTGTCTGAGAGGGTGGGGAGTTGGATGAGGTACAGAGTGTGTGAGAGGGTGGGGAGTTGGATGAGGTACAGTGTGTGTGAGAGGGTGGGGAGTTGGATGAGGTACAGAGTGTGTGTGAGAGGGTGGGGAGTTGGATGAGGTACAGTGTGTGAGAGAGGGTGGGGAGTTGGATA
>NW_027141212.1:0-47500 GCF_036365525.1 Heterodontus francisci
TTGTGGGTGTGAGTGTGGGTGTGAGTGGTGTGTGGGTGTGGGTGTGAGTGAATGTGGTGTGAGTGTGGGTGTGGGTGTGAGTGTGGGTGTGAGTGTGGGTGTGAGTGTGGGTGTGAGTGTGTGTGAGTGTGAGTGTATGTGGGTTTGGGTGTGAGTGTGGGTGTGAGTGTGTGTGAGTGTGAGTGTATGATGGGTGTGAGTGTATATGGGTGTGGGTGTGAGTGTGTGTGAGTTGTGAGTGTATGTGGGTGTGGGGTGTGTGAGTGTGGGTGTGAGTGTATGTGAGTTTGAGTGTATGTGGGTGTGAATGTGAGTGTGGGTGTGTGTGTGTGAGTGTGTGTGAGTGTGTGTGAGTGTGAGTGTATGTGGGTGTGGGTGTGAGTGTGGGTGTGAGTGTGTGTGAGTGTGAGTGTGAGTGTAAGGTGTGTGTGGGTGTGAGTGTATGTGTGTGTGGGTGTGAGTGTGTGTGAGTGTGAGTGTATGTGGGTGTGAGTGTGGGTGTGAGTGGTGAGTGTGGGTGTGAGTGTGGGTGTGAGTGTGGGGTGTGAGTGTGTTTGAGTGTGTGTGAGTGTGAGTGTGAGTGTATGTGTGTGTGGGTGTGAGTGTGTGTGAGTGTGAGTGTGAGTGTATGTGGGTGTGAGTGTGGGTGTGAGTGTGTATGTGAGTGTGGGTGTGAGTGTGGGTGAGTGTGAGTGTATGTGGGTGTGGGTGTGGGTGTGAGTGTGTGTGAGTGTGGGTGTGAGTGTGTGTGAGTGTGGGTGTGAGTGTGGGTGTGAGTGTGGGTGAGTGTGAGTGTATGTGGGTGTGAGTGTGAGCGTGGGTGTGAGTGTGGGTGTGAGTGTGTGTGAGTGTATGTGGGTGTGAGTGTGGGTGTGAGTGTGGGTGTGAGTGTGGGTGTGAATGTGGGTGTGTGTGTGTGTGAGTGTGAGTGTATGTGGGTGTGAGTGTGAGTGTGGGTGTGAGGGCGGGTGAGTGTGAGTGTATGTGGGTGTGGGTGTGAGTGTGGGTGTGAGTGTGGGTGTGAGTGTGGGTGTGAGTGTGAGTGTGGGTGTGGGTGTGTGTGGGGTGTGGGTGTGGGTGTGGGTGTGAGTGTGTGTGAGTGTGAGTGTATGTGGGTGTGGGTGTGAGTATATGTGGGTGTGGGTCTGGGTGTGGGTGAGTGTGTGTATGTGGGTGTGGGTGTGGGTGTGGGTGTGAGTGTGTGTGAGTGTTTGTGATTGTGATTGTGTGTGTGAGTGTATGTGGGTGTGGGTGTGGGTGAGTGTGAGTGTATGTGGGTGTGTGTGTGAGTGTGGGTGTGAGTGTGTGTGAGTGTGAGTGTATGTGGGTGTGGGTGTGAGTGTGGGTGAGTGTGAGTGTGAGTGTGGGTGTGAGTGTATGTGGGTGTGAGTGTATGTGGGTGTGGGTGTGAGTGTGTGTGAGTGTGAGTGTGAGTGTATGTGGGTGTGGGTGTGAGTGTGAGTGTGGGTGAGTGTGAATGTATGTGGGTGTGGGTGTGAGTGTGGGTGTGAGTGTGAGTGTGGGTGTGGGTGTGAGTGTGGGTGTGAGTGTGAGTGTGGGTGTGAGTGCGGGTGTGAGTGTGTGTGAGTGTGAGTGTATGTGGGTGTGGGTGTGAGTGTGAGTGTATGTGGGTATGGGTGTGAGTGTGAGTGTGGGTGTGAGTGTGGGTGTGAGTGTGTGTGAGTGTGAGTGTGAGTGTATGTGGGTGTGGGTGTGGGTGTGAGTGTGGGTGTGAGTGTGTGTGAGTTTGAGTGTATGTGGGTGTGGGTGTGAGTGTGGGTGTGAGTGTGGGTGTGGAGTGTGTGTGAGTGTATGTGGGGTGTGGGTGTGAGTGTGGGTGTGAGTGTGTGTGAGTGTGAGTGTATGTGGGTGTGGGTGTGAGTGTGAGTGTGGGTGAGAGTGTGGGTGTGAGTGTATGTGAGTGTGAGTGTATGTGGGTGTGAATGTGAGTGTGGGTGTGAGTGTGGGTGTGAGTGTGTGTGAGTGTGAGTGTATGTGGGTGTGGGTGTGAGTGTGAGTGTGGGAGTGAGCGTGGGTGTGAGTGTGAGTGTGTGTGTGTGAGTGTGAGTGTATGTGGGTGTGAGGTGTGAGTGTGGTGTGAGTGTGTGTAAGTGCGAGTGTATGTGGGTGTGAGTGTGGGTGAGTGTGAGTGTATGTGGGTATGGGTGTGAGTGTGGGCGTGAGTGTGGGTGTGAGTGTGTGTGAGTGTGAGTGTATGTGGGTGTGGGTGTGGGTGTGAGTGTTTGTAGGTGTGGGTGTGAGTGTGATTGTATGTGAGTGTGAGTGTATGTGGGTGTGGGTGTGGGTGTGAGTGTGGGTGTGAGTGTGGGTGTGAGTGTGGGTGAGTGTGAGTGTATGTGGATGTGGAAGTGGGTGTGAGTGTGGGTGTATGTGGATGTGGAAGTGGGTGTGAGTGTGAGTGTGGGTGTGAGTGTGTGTGAGTGTGAGTGTATGTGGGTGTGGGTATGTGAGTGTGAGTGTATGTGGGTTGCGGGTGTGGGTGTGAGTGTGAGTGTATGTGGGTGTGGGTGTGAGTCTGAGTGTGGGTGCATGTGAGTGTTAGTGTATGTGAGTGTATGTGAGTGTGAGTGTATGTGGGTGTGAGTGGGGGTGTGAGTGTGGGTGTGAGTGTATGTGAGTGTGAGTGTGAGTGTATGTGAGTGTGAGTGTATGTGGGTGTGAGTGTGGGTGTGAGTGTGGGTGTGAGTGTGGGTGTGAGTGTGGGTGTGAGTGTGAGTGTGGGTGTGAGTGTGTGTGAGTGTGAGTGTATGTGGGTGTGGGTGTGAGTGTGAGTGTGGGTGTGGGTGTGAGTGTGTGTGAGTGTGAGTGTATGTGGGTGTGGGTATGAGTGAGTGTGAGTGTGAGTGTGTGTGAATGTGAGTGTATGTGGGTGTGGGTGTGGGTGTGAGTGTGGGTGTGAGTGTGGGTGTGAGTGTGTGTGAGTGTTTGTGATTGTGTGTGTGAGTGTGAGTGTTTGTGATTGTGATTGTGTGTGTGAGTGTGGGTGTGAGTGTATGTGGGTGTGAGTGTGGGTGTGAGTGTGTGTGAGTGTGAGTGTATGTGAGTGTGGGTGTGAGTGTGGGTGAGTGTGAGTGTATGTGGGGGTGGGTGTGCGTGTGAGTGTGTGTGAGTGTGGGTGTGAGTGTGTGTGAGTGTGGGTGTGAGTGTGGGTGTGAGTGTGGGTGAGTGTGAGTGTATGTGGGTGTGAGTGTGAGCGTGGGTGTGAGTGTGGGTGTGAGTGTGTGTGAGTGTATGTGGGTGTGGAGTGTGGGTGTGAGTGTGGGTGTGAGTGTGAGTGTATGTGGGTGAGAGTGTGAGTGGTGGGTGTGAGTGTGGGTGAGTGAGAGTGTATGTGGGTGTGAGTGTGGTGTGAGTGTGTGTGAGTGTTTGTGATTGTGATTGGTGTGTGAGTGTGAGTGTATGTGGGTGTGGGTGTGGGTGTGGGTGTGGGTGTGAGTGTGGGTGTGGGTGTGAGTGTGAGTGTGGGTGTGAGTGTGGGTGTGGGTGTGAGTGTGAGTGTGGGTGTGAGTGTGAGTGTATGTGAGTGTGGGTGTGAGTGTGGGTGAGTGTGAGTGTATGTGGGTGTGAGTGTGAGTGTGGGTGTGAGTGTGGGTGAGTGTGGGTGTGAGTGTGAGTGTATGTGGGTGTGAGTGTGAGTGTGGGTGTGAGTGTGGGTGAGTGAGAGTGTTTGTGGGGTGAGTGTGGGTGTGAGTGTGTGTGAGTGTTTGTGATTGTGATTGTGTGTGTGAGTGTGAGTGTATGTGGTGTGGGTGTGGGTGTGGGTGTGAGTGTGGGTGTGGGTGTGAGTGTGAGTGTGGGTGTTGAGTGTGGGTGTGGGTGTGAGTGTGAGTGTGGGTGTGAGTGTGAGTGTATGTGGGTGTGGGTGTGAGTGTGGGTGAGTGTGAGTGTATGTGCGTGGTGTGTGTGTTGTGAGTGTGAGTGTATGTGAGTGTGAGTGTATGTGAGTGTGAGTGTGTGGGTGTGAGTGTGGGGTGTGAGTGTGAGTGTGGGTGTGAGTGTGTGTGGGTGTGGGTGTGGGTGTGGGTGTGGGTGTGGGTGTGGGTGCGAGTGTGTGTGAGTGTGGTGTATGTGGTGTGGGTGTGAGTGTATGTGGGTGTGGGTCTGGGTGTGGGTGTGGTGAGTGTGAGTGTATGTGGGTGTGGGTGTGGGTGTGGGTGTGAGTGTGTGTGAGTGTTTGTGATTGTGATTGTGTGTGTGAGTGTATGTGGGTGTGGGTGTGGGTGAGTGTGAGTGTATGTGGGTGTGTGTGTGAGTGTGGGTGTGAGTGTGTGTGAGTGTGAGTGTATGTGGGTGTGGGTGTGAGTGTGGGTGAGTGTGAGTGTGGGTGTGAGTGTATGTGGGTGTGAGTGTATGTGGGTGTGGGTGTGAGTGTGTGTGAGTGTGAGTGTATGTGGGTGTGGGTGTGAGTGTGAGTGTGGGTGAGTGTGAATGTATGTGGGTGTGGGTGTGAGTGTGGGTGTGAGTGTGAGTGTGAGTGTGGGTGTGGGTGTGGTGTGAGTGTGAGTGTATGTGGCTGTGGGTGTGAGTGTGAGTGTGGGTGAGTGTGAATGTATGTGGGTGTGGGTGTGAGTGTGGGTGTGAGTGTGAGTGTGGTGTGAGTGTGTGTGAGTGTGAGTGTGAGTGTATGTGGGTGTGGGTGTGCGTGTGGGTGTGGAGTGTGGGGTGAGTGTGAGTGTATGTGGGTGTGGGTGTGAGTGTGGGTGTGTGTGTGGGTGAGTGTGAGTGTATGTGGGTGTGGGTGTGGGTGTGAGTGTGGGTGTGAGTGTGTGTGAGTGTGAGTGTATGTGGGTGTGGGTGTGAGTGTGAGTGTGGGTGAGTGTGAATGTATGTGGGTGTGGGTGTGAGTGTGGGTGTGAGTGTGAGTGTGGGTGTGGGTGTGAGTGTGAGTGTGGGTGAGTGTGAATGTATGTGGGTGTGGGTGTGAGTGTGGTGTGAGTGTGAGTGTGGGTGTGAGTGTGTGTGAGTGTGAGTGTGAGTGTATGTGGGTGTGGGTGTGAGTGTGGGTGTGAGTGTGGGTGAGTGTGAGTGTATGTGGGTGTGGGTGTGAGTGTGAGTGTATGTGGGTGTGAGTGTGGGTGTGAGTGTGGGTGTGAGTGTGAGTGTATGTGGGTGTGAGTGTGAGTGTGGGTGTGAGTGTGGGTGAGTGTGAGTGTATGTGGGTGTGGGTGTGAGTGTGGGTGTGAGTGTGTGTGAGTGGTTGTGATTGTGATTGTGTGTGTGAGTGTGAGTGTATGTGGGTGTGGGTGTGGGTGTGGGTGTGAGTGTGGGTGTGGGTGTGAGTGTGAGTGTGGGTGTGAGTGTGGGTGTGAGTGTGAGTGTATGTGGTGTGGGTGTGAGTGTGGGTGAGTGGTGAGTGTATGTGGGTGTGGGTGTGAGTGTATGTGAGTGTGAGTGTATGTGAGTGTGAGTGTATGTGAGTGAGGGTGTGAGTGTGGGTGTGAGTGTGGGTGTGAGTGTGTGTGGGTGTGAGTGTGTGTGGGTGTGGGTGTGGGTGTGGGTGTGGGTGTGAGTGTGTGTGAGTGTGAGTGTATGTGGGTGTGGGTGTGAGTGTATGTGGGTGTGGGTCTGGGTGTGGGTGTGGGTGAGTGTGAGTGTATGTGGGTGTGGGTGTGGGTGTGAGTGTGTGTGAGTGTTTGTGATTGTGATTGTGTGTGTGAGTGTATGTGGGTGTGGGTGTGGGTGAGTGTGAGTGTATGTGGGTGTGTGTGTGAGTGTGGGTGTGAGTGTGTGTGAGTGTGAGTGTATGTGGGTGTGGGTGTGAGTGTGGGTGAGTGTGAGTGTGGGTGTGAGTGTATGTGGGTGTGAGTGTATGTGGGTGTGGTGTGAGTGTGTGTGAGTGTGAGTGTATGTGGGTGTGGGTGTGAGTGTGAGTGTTGGTGAGTGTGAATGTATGTGGGTGTGGGTGTGAGTGTGGGTGTGAGTGTGAGTGTGGGTGTGGGTGTGAGTGTGAGTGTGGGTGAGTGTGAGTGTATGTGGCTGTGGGTGTGAGTGTGAGTGTGGGTGAGTGTGAATGTATGTGGGTGTGGGTGTGAGTGTGGGTGTGAGTGTGAGTGTGGGTGTGAGTGTGTGTGAGTGTGAGTGTGAGTGTATGTGGGTGGGGTGTGAGTGTGGGTGTGAGTGTGGGTGAGTGTGAGTGTATGTGGGTGTGGGGTGTGAGTGTGGGTGTGTGTGTGGGTGAGTGTGAGTGTATGTGGGTGTGGGTGTGGGTGTGAGTGTGAGTGTGTGTGAGTGTGAGTGTGGGTGTGGGTGTGAGTGTGTGTGTGAGTGTGAGTATGTGGGTGTGGGTGTGAGTGTGGTGTGAGTGTATGTGGGTGTGGGGTGTGGGTGTGAGTGTGTGTGAGTGTGGGTGTATGTGGGTGTGGGTGTGAGTGTGAGTGTGAGTGTGAGTGTGAGTGTGAGTGTGAGTGTGGGTGTGAGTGTGAGTGTATGTGGGTGTGAGTGTATTTGGGTGTGAGTGTGGGTGTGAGTGTGGGTGTGAGTGTGGGTGTGAGTGTATGTGGGTGTGGGTGTGAGTGTATGTCGGTGTGAGTGTGGGTGTGAGTGTGGGTGTGAGTGTGGGTGTGAGTGTGGGTGTGAGTGTGTGTGAGTGTGAGTGGGTGTGGGTGTGGTGTGGGTGTGAGTGTGAGTGTGTGTGAATGTGAGTGTGGGTGTGAGTGTGGGTGTGAGTGTGGGTGTGAGTGTGGGGTGTGAGTGTGGGTGGGGTGTGAGTTGGTGTGAGTGTGTGTGAGTGTGAGTGTATGTGGGTGTGGGTGTGAGTGTGTGTGAGTGTGAGTGTATGTGGGTGTGGGTGTGAGTGTGAGTATGGGTGTGAGTGTGGGTGTGAGTGTTTGTGAGTGTGAGTGTATGTGAGTGTGATGTGTAGTGTGGGGTGAGTGTGGTGTGAGGTAGTGAGTGTGAGTGGTGTGGGTGTGAGTGTGAGTGGTTGAGTGTGGGTTGAGTGTTGTGAGTGTTGTGAGTGGTGAGTGTGGGTGTGAGTGTGGGGTGAGTGTGGGTGTGAGTGTGGGGTGTGTGTGGTGTGTGGGTGTGTGTGAGTATGTGGGTGTGAGTGTGGGGTGGGTGAGTGAGTGTGGTGGTAGTGTGGGTGTGTGGTGTGAGTGTGGGTGTGGGTGTGAGTGTGGGTGTGGTGTGTAGTGTGTGTGGGTGTGGGTTGAGTGTGTGTGAGTGTGGAGTGTTGGGTGTGGGTGTGAGTGTGAGGTGAGTGTGAGTGTGAGTGTGTAGTGTGAGTGTGGGTGGAGTGTGAGTGTATGTGGGTGTGAGTGTATTTGGGTGTGAGTGTGGGTGTGAGTGTGGGTGTGAGTGTGGGTGTGAGTGTAGTGGGGGGTGGGTGTGAGTGGTATGTCGGTGTGAGTGTGGGGTGTGAGTGTGGGTGTGAGTAGTGGGTGTGAGTGTGGGTGTGAGTGTGTGTGAGTGTGAGTGGGTGTGGGTGTGGGGTGTGGGTGTGAGTGAGTGTGTGTGTGAATGTGAGTGTGGGAGTGAGTGTGGGTGTGAGTGTGGTGTGAGTGTGGGTGTGGGTGTGAGTGTGGGTGTGAGTGTGTGAGTGTGAGTGTAGTGGGTGTGGGTGTGGGTGTGAGTGTGTGAGTGTGAGTGTATGTGGGTGTGGGTGTGAGTGTGAGTATGGGTGTGAGTGTGGTGTGAGTGTTTGTGAGTGTGAGTGTGATGAGTGTGAGTGTATGTGGGTGTGAGTGTGGGTGTGAGTGTATGTGAGTGTGAGTGTAGTTGGGTGTGGGTGTGAGTGTGAGTGTGGGTTTGAGTGTGGGTGTGAGTGTATGTGAGTGTGGAGTGTATGTGGGTGTGGGTGTGGGTGTGAGTGTGGGTGAGTGTGGGTGTGAGTGTGGGTGTGAGTGTGTGGGTGTGGGTGTGAGTGTATGTGGGTGTGAGTGTGGGTGTGGGTGTAGTGTGGTGTGAGTGTGGGTTGAGTGTGGGTGTGAGTGTGGGTGTGAGTGTGTGTGAGTGTGAGTGTATGTGGGTTTGGGTGTGAGTGTGGGTGTGAGTGTGTGTGAGTGTGAGTGTATGTGGGTGTGAGTGTATATGGTGTGGGTGTGAGTGTGTGTGAGTGTGAGTGTATGTGGGTGTGGGTGTGAGTGTGGTGTGAGTGTATGTGAGTTTGAGTGTATGTGGGTGTGAATGTGAGTGTGGGTGTGTGTGTGTGAGTGTGTGTGAGTGTGTGTGAGTGTGGGTGTGGTGTGGTGTGAGTGTGTGGTGTGGGTGTGAGTGTGGGTGTGAGTGTGTGTGAGTGTGAGTGTGAGTGTATGTGTGTGTGGGTGTGTGAGTGTATGGTAGTGTGGAGTGTGAGTGTATGTGAGTGTGAGTAGTGGGTGTGAGTGTGGAGTGAGTGTGAGTGAGTGTGAGTGAGAGTGTGGAGTGAGTGTGGGTGTGATTGTGTTTGAGTGTGTGTGAGTGTGAGTGTGAGTGTATGTGTGTGTGGGTGTGAGTGTGAGTGAGTGTGAGTGTGAGTGTATGTGGGTGTGAGTGTGGGTGTGAGTGTGTATGTGAGGTGTGGGTGTGAGTGTGGGTGAGGTGAGTGTATGTGGGTGTGGTGTGGGTGTGAGTGTGTGTGAGTGTGGGTGTGAGTGTGTGTGAGTGTGGGTGTGAGTGTGGGTGTGAGTGTGGGTGAGTGTGAGTGTATGTGGGTGTGAGTGTGAGCGTGGGTGTGAGTGTGGGTGTGAGTGTGTGTGAGTGTATGTGGGTGTGAGTGTGGGTGTGAGTGTGGAGTGAGTGTGGGGTGAGTGTGGTGTGAATGTGGGTGTGTGTGTGTGTGAGTGTGAGTGTATGTGGGTGTGAGTGTGAGTGTGGGTGTGAGGGCGGGTGAGTGTGAGTGTATGTGGGTGTGGGTGTGAGTGTGGGTGTGAGTGTGGTGTGAGTGTGGGTGAGAGTGTGAGTGTGGGTGTGGTGTGTGTGGGTGTGGGTGTGGGTGTGAGTGTGTGTGAGTGTGAGTGTATGTGGGTTGTGGGTGTGAGTGTATGTGGGTGTGGGTCTGGGTGTGGGTGAGTGTGTGTATGTGGGTGTGGTGTGGGTGTGGGTGTGAGTGTGTGTGAGTGTTTGTGATTGTGATTGTGTGGGTGAGTGTATGTGGTGTGGGTGAGGGTGAGTGTGAGTGTATGTGGGTGTGTGTGTGAGTGTGGGTGTGAGTGTGTGTGAGTGTGAGTGTATGTGGGTGTGGGTGTGAGTGTGGGTGAGTGTGAGTGTGAGTGTGGGTGAGTGTAGTGTGGGTGTGAGTGTATGATGTGTGTGGGTGTGAGTGTGTGTGAGTGTGAGTGTGAGTGTATGTGGTGTGGGTGTGAGTGTGAGTGTGGGTGAGTGTGAATGTATGTGGGTGTGGGTGTGAGTGTGGGTGTGAGTGTGAGTGTGGGTGTGGGTGTGAGTGTGGGTGTGAGGTGAGTGTGGGTGTGAGTGCGGGTGTGAGTGTGTGTGAGTGTGAGTGTATGTGGGTGTGGGTGTGAGTGTGAGTGTATGTGGGTATGGGTGTGAGTGTGAGTGTGGGTGTGAGTGTGGGTGTGAGTGTGTGTGAGTGAGTGTGAGTGTATGTGGGTGTGGGTGTGTGTGTGAGTGTGGGTGTGAGTGTGTGTGAGTTTGAGTGTATGTGGGTGTGGGTGTGAGTGTGGGTGTGAGTGTTGGGTGTGAGTGTGTGTGAGTGTATGTGGGTGTGGGTGTGAGTGTGGGTGTGAGTGTGTGTGAGTGTGAGTGTATGTGGGTGTGGGTGTGAGTGTGAGTGTGGGTGAGAGTGTGGGTGTGAGTGTATGTGAGTGTGAGTGTATGTGGGTGTGAATGTGAGTGTGGGTGTGAGTGTGGGTGTGAGTGTGTGTGAGTGTGAGTGTATGTGGGTGTGGGTGTGAGTGTGAGTGTGGGAGTGAGCGTGGGTGTGAGTGTGAGTGTGTGTGAGTGTGTGTGAGTGTGAGTGTATGTGGGTGTGTGTGGGTGTGAGTGTGGGTGTGAGTGTGTGTAAGTGCGAGTGTATGTGGGTGTGAGTGTGGGTGAGTGTGAGTGTATGTGGGTATGGGTGTGAGTGTGGCGTGAGTGTGGGTGTGAGTGTGTGTGAGTGTGAGTGTATGTGGGAGTGGGTGTGGGTGTGAGTGTTTGTAGGTGTGGGTGTGAGTGTGATTGTATGTGAGTGTGAGTGTATGTGGGTGTGGGTGTGGGTGTGAGTGTGGGTGTGAGTGTGGGTGTGAGTGTGGGTGAGTGTGAGTGTATGTGGATGTGGAAGTGGGTGTGAGTGTGGGTGTATGTGGATGTGGAAGTGGGTGTGAGTGTGAGTGTGGGTGTGAGTGTGTGTGAGTGTGAGTGTATGTGGGTGTGGGTATGTGAGTGTGAGTGTATGTGGGTGCGGGTGTGGGTGTGAGTGTGAGTGTATGTGGGTGTGGGTGTGAGTGTGAGTGTGGGTGCATGTGAGTGTGAGTGTATGTGAGTGTATGTGAGTGTGAGTGTATGTGGGTGTGAGTGGGGGTGTGAGTGTGGGTGTGAGTGTATGTGAGTGTGAGTGTGAGTGTATGTGAGTGTGAGTGTATGTGGGTGTGAGTGTGGGTGTGAGTGTGGGTGTGAGTGTGGGTGTGAGTGTGGGTGTGAGTGTGAGTGTGGTGTGAGTGTGTGTGAGTGTGAGTGTATGTGGGTGTGGGTGTGAGTGTGAGTGTGGGTGTGGGTGTGAGTGTGTGTGAGTGTGAGTGTATGTGGGTGTGGGTATGAGTGAGTGTGAGTGTGAGTGTGTGTGAATGTGAGTGTATGTGGGTGTGGGTGTGGGTGTGAGTGTGGGAGTGAGTGTGGTGTGAGTGTGTGTGAGTGTTTGTGATTGTGTGTGTGAGTGTGAGTGTTTGTGATTGTGATTGTGTGTGTGAGTGTGGGTGTGAGTGTATGTGGGTGTGAGTGTGGGTGTGAGTGTGTGTGAGTGTGAGTGTATGTGAGTGTGGGTGTGAGTGTGGGTGAGTGTGAGTGTATGTGGGGGTGGGTGTGCGTGTGAGTGTGTGTGAGTGTGGGTGTGAGTGTGTGTGAGTGTGGGTGTGAGTGTGGGTGTGAGTGTGGGTGAGTGTGAGTGTATGTGGGTGTGAGTGTGAGCGTGGGTGTGAGTGTGGGTGTGAGTGTGTGTGAGTGTATGTGGGTGTGAGTGTGGGTGTGAGTGTGGGTGTGAGTGTGAGTGTATGTGGGTGTGAGTGTGAGTGTGGGTGTGAGTGTGGGTGAGTGAGAGTGTATGTGGGTGTGAGTGTGGGTGTGAGTGTGTGTGAGTGTTTGTGATTGTGATTGTGGGTGTGAGTGTGAGTGTATGTGGGTGTGGGTGTGGGTGTGGGTGTGAGTGTGGGTGTGGGTGTGAGTGTGAGTGTGGGTGTGAGTGTGGGTGTGGGTGTGAGTGTGAGTGTGGGTGTGAGTGTGAGTGTAGTGGGTGTGGGTGTGAGTGTGGGTGAGTGTGAGTGTATGTGGGTGTGGGTGTGAGTGTATGTGAGTGTGAGTGTATGTGAGTGTGAGTGTATGTGAGTGTGAGTGTGGGTGTGAGTGTGGTGTGAGTGTGAGTGTGGGTGTGAGTGTGTGTGGGTGTGGGTGTGGGTGTGGGTGTGGGTGTGGGTGTGGGTGTGAGTGTGTGTGAGTGTGAGTGTATGTGGTGTGGGTGTGAGTGTATGTGGGTGTGGGTCTGGGTGTGGGTGTGGGTGAGTGTGAGTGTATGTGGGTGTGGGTGTGGGTGTGGGTGTGAGTGTGTGTGAGTGTTTGTGATTGTGATTGTGTGTGTGAGTGTATGTGGGTGTGGGTGTGGGTGAGTGTGAGTGTATGTGGGTGTGTGTGTGAGTGTGGGTGTGAGTGTGTGTGAGTGTGAGTGTAGTGGGTGTGGGTGTGAGTGTGGGTGAGTGTGAGTGTGGGTGTGAGTGTATGTGGGTGTGAGTGTATGTGGGTGTGGGTGTGAGTGTGTGTGAGTGTGAGTGTATGTGGGTGTGGGTGTGAGTGTGAGTGTGGGTGAGTGTGAATGTATGTGGGTGTGGGTGTGAGTGTGGGTGTGAGTGTGAGTGTGAGTGTGGGTGTGGGTGAGTGTGAGTGTGAGTGTATGTGGCTGTGGGTGTGAGTGTGAGTGTGGGTGAGTGTGAATGTATGTGGGTGTGGGTGTGAGTGTGGGTGTGAGTGTGAGTGTGGGTGTGAGTGTGTGTGAGTGTGAGTGTGAGTGTATGTGGGTGTGGTGTGAGTGTGGGTGTGAGTGTGGGTGAGTGTGAGTGTATGTGGGTGTGGGTGTGAGTGTGGGTGTGTGTGTGGGTGAGTGTGAGTGTATGTGGGTGTGGGTGTGGGTGTGAGTGTGGGTGTGAGTGTGTGTGAGTGTGAGTGTATGTGGGTGTGGGTGTGAGTGTGAGTGTGGGTGAGTGTGAATGTATGTGGGTGTGGGTGTGAGTGTGGGTGTGAGTGTGAGTGTGGGTGTGGGTGTGAGTGTGAGTGTGGGTGAGTGTGAGTGTATGTGGCTGTGGGTGTGAGTGTGAGTGTGGGTGAGTGTGAATGTATGTGGGTGTGGGTGTGAGTGTGGGTGTGAGTGTGAGTGTGGGTGTGAGTGTGTGTGAGTGTGAGTGTGAGTGTATGTGGGTGTGGGTGTGAGTGTGGGTGTGAGTGTGGGTGAGTGTGAGTGTATGTGGGTGTGGGTGTGAGTGTGGGTGTGTGTGTGGGTGAGTGTGAGTGTATGTGGGTGTGGGTGTGGGTGTGAGTGTGTGAGTGAGTGTGAGTGTGAGTGTGTGGGTGTGGGTGTGAGTGTGAGTGTGTGAGTGTGAGTGTATGTGGGTGTGGGTGTGAGTGTGGGTGTGAGTGTATGTGGGTGTGGGGTGTGGGTGTGAGTGTGTGTGAGTGTGGGTGTATGTGGTGTGGGTGTGAGTGTGAGTGTGAGTGTGAGTGTGAGTGTGGGTGTGAGTGTGAGTGTATGTGGGTGTGAGTGTATTTGGGTGTGAGTGTGGGTGTGAGTGTGGGTGTGAGTGTGGGTGTGAGTGTATGTGGGTGTGGTGTGGGTGTGAGTGTATGTCGGTGTGAGTGTGGGTGTGAGTGTGGGTGTGAGTGTGGGTGTGTGGTGAGTGTGTGTGAGTGTGTGTGAGTGTGAGTGTATGTGGGTGTGGGTGTGAGTGTGGGTGTGAGTGTGTGTGAGTGTGAGTCGTGAGTGTATGTGTGTGTGGGTGTGAGTGTATGTGTGTGTGGGTGTGAGTGTGTGTGTGAGTGTGAGTGTATGTGGGTGTGAGTGTGGGTGTGAGTGTGAGTGTGGGTGTGAGTGTGGGTGTGAGTGTGGGTGTGGGTGTGAGTGTGGTGTGAGTGTGTGTGAGTGTGAGTGTATGTGGGTGTGGGTGTGAGTGTGGGTGTGAGTGTGTTTGAGTGTGTGTGAGTGTGAGTGTGAGTGTATGTGTGTGTGGGTGTGAGTGTGTGTGAGTGTGGAGTGGAGTGTATGTGGGTGTGAGTGTGGGTGTGAGTGTGTATGTGAGTGTGGGTGTGAGTGTGGGTGAGTGTGAGTGTATGGGGTGTGGGTGTGGGTGTAGTGTGTGTGAGTGTGGGTGTGAGTGTGTGTGAGTGTGGGTGTGAGTGTGGGTGTGAGTGTGGGTGAGTGTGAGTGTATGTGGGTGTGAGTGTGAGCGTGGGTGTGAGTGTGGGTGTGAGTGTGTGTGAGTGTATGTGGGTGTGAGTGTGGTGTGAGTGTGGGTGTGAGTGTGGGTGTGAATGTGGGTGTGTGTGTGTGTGAGTGTGAGTGTATGTGGGTGTGAGTGTGAGTGTGGGTGTGAGGGCGGTGAGTGTGAGTGTATGTGGGTGTGGTGTGAGTGTGGGTGTGAGTGTGGGTGTGAGTGTGGGTGTGAGTGTGAGTGTGGGAGTGAGTGTGTGTGGGTGTGGGTGTGGGTGTGGGTGTGAGTGTGTGTGAGTGTGGTGTATGTGGGTGTGGGGTGAGTGTATGTGGGTGTGGGTCTGGGTGTGGGTGAGTGTGTGTATGTGGGTGTGGGTGTGGGTGTGGGTGTGAGTGTGTGTGAGTGTTTGTGATTGTGATTGTGTGTGAGTGTATGTGGGTTGTGGTGTGGGTGAGTGTGAGTGTATGTGGGTGTGTGTGTGAGTGTGGGTGTGAGTGTGTGTGAGTGTGAGTGTATGTGGGTGTGGGTGTGAGTGTGGGTGAGTGTGAGTGTGAGTGTGGGTGTGAGTGTATGTGGGTGTGAGTGTATGTGGGTGTGGGTGTGAGTGTGTGTGAGTGTGAGTGTGAGTGTAGTGGGTGTGGGTGTGAGTGTGAGTGTGGGTGAGTGTGAATGTATGTGGGTGTGGGTGTGAGTGTGGGTGTGAGTGTGAGTGTGGGTGTGGGTGTGAGTGTGGGTGTGAGTGTGAGTGTGGGTGTGAGTGCGGGTGTGAGTGTGTGTGAGTGTGAGTGTATGTGGGTGTGGGTGTGAGTGTGAGTGTATGTGGGTATGGGTGTGAGTGTGAGTGTGGGTGTGAGTGTGGGTGTGAGTGTGTGTGAGTGTGAGTGTGAGTGTATGTGGGTGTGGGTGTGGGTGTGAGTGTGGGTGTGAGTGTGTGTGAGTTTGAGTGTATGTGGGTGTGGGTGTGAGTGTGGGTGTGAGTGTGGGTGTGAGTGTGTGTGAGTGTATGTGGGTGTGGGTGTGAGTGTGGGTGTGAGTGTGTGTGAGTGTGAGTGTATGTGGGTGTGGGTGTGAGTGTGAGTGTGGGTGATGAGTGTGGGTGTGAGTGTATGTGAGTGTGAGTGTATGTGGGTGTGAATGTGAGTGTGGGTGTGAGTGTGGGTGTGAGTGTGTGTGAGTGTGAGTGTATGTGGGTGTGGGTGTGAGTGTGAGTGTGGGAGTGAGCGTGGGTGTGAGTGTGAGTGTGTGTGAGTGTGTGTGAGTGTGAGTGTATGTGGGTGTGAGTGTGGGTGTGAGTGTGGGTGTGAGTGTGTGTAAGTGCGAGTGTATGTGGGTGTGAGTGTGGGTGAGTGTGAGTGTACTGTGGGTATGGGTGTGAGTGTGGGCGTGAGTGTGGTGTGAGTGTGTGTGAGTGTGAGTGATGTGGGTGTGGGTGTGGGTGTGAGTGTTTGTAGGTGTGGGTGTGAGTGTGATTGTATGTGAGTGTGAGTGTATGTGGGTGTGGGTGTGGTGTGAGTGTGGGTGTGAGTGTGGGTGTGAGTGTGGGTGAGTGTGAGTGTATGTGGATGTGGAAGTGGGTGTGAGTGTGGGTGTATGTGGATGTGGAAGGTGGTGTGAGTGTGAGTGTGGGTGTGAGTGTGTGTGAGTGTGAGTGTATGTGGGTGTGGGTATGTGAGTGTGAGTGTGAGTGTATGTGGGTGCGGGTGTGTGTGTGAGTGTGAGTGTATGTGGGTGTGGGTGTGAGTGTGAGTGTGCGTGCATGTGAGTGTGAGTGTATGTGAGTGTATGTGAGTGTGAGTGTATGTGGGTGTGAGTGGGGGTGTGAGTGTGGGTGTGAGTGTATGTGAGTGTGAGTGTGAGTGTATGTGAGTGTGAGTGTATGTGGGTGTGAGTGTGGGTGTGAGTGTGGGTGTGAGTGTGGGTGTGAGTGTGAGTGTGGGTGTGAGTGTGTGTGAGTGTGAGTGTATGTGGGTGTGGGTGTGAGTGTGAGTGTGGGTGTGGGTGTGAGTGTGTGTGAGTGTGAGTGTATGTGGGTGTGGGTATGAGTGAGTGTGAGTGTGAGTGTGTGTGAATGTGAGTGTATGTGGGTGTGGGTGTGGGTGTGAGTGTGGGTGTGAGTGTGGGTGTGAGTGTGTGTGAGTGTTTGTGATTGTGTGTGTGAGTGTATGTGTGTGTGGGTGTGAGTGTGTGTGAGTGTGAGTGTATGTGGGTGTGAGTGTGGGTGTGAGTGTGAGTGTGGGTGTGAGTGTGGGTGTGAGTGTGGGTGTGGGTGTGAGTGTGGGTGTGAGTGTGTGTGAGTGTGAGTGTATGTGGGTGTGGGTGTGAGTGTGGGTGTGAGTGTGTTTGAGTGTGTGTGAGTGTGAGTGTGAGTGTATGTGTGTGTGGGTGTGAGTGTGTGTGAGTGTGAGTGTGAGTGTATGTGGGTGTGAGTGTGGGTGTGAGTGTGTATGTGAGTGTGGGTGTGAGTGTGGGTGAGTGTGAGTGTATGTGGGTGTGGGTGTGGGTGTGAGTGTGTGTGAGTGTGGGTGTGAGTGTGTGTGAGTGTGGGTGTGAGTGTGGGTGTGAGTGTGGGTGAGTGTGAGTGTATGTGGGTGTGAGTGTGAGCGTGGGTGTGAGTGTGGGTGTGAGTGTGTGTGAGTGTATGTGGGTGTGAGTGTGGGTGTGAGTGTGGGTGTGAGTGTGGGTGTGAATGTGGGTGTGTGTGTGTGTGAGTGTGAGTGTATGTGGGTGTGAGTGTGAGTGTGGGTGTGAGGGCGGGTGAGTGTGAGTGTATGTGGGTGTGGGTGTGAGTGTGGGTGTGAGTGTGGGTGTGAGTGTGGGTGTGAGTGTGAGTGTGGGAGTGAGTGTGTGTGGGTGTGGGTGTGGGTGTGGGTGTGAGTGTGTGTGAGTGTGAGTGTATGTGGGTGTGGGTGTGAGTGTATGTGGGTGTGGGTCTGGGTGTGGGTGAGTGTGTGTATGTGGGTGTGGGTGTGGGTGTGGGTGTGAGTGTGTGTGAGTGTTTGTGATTGTGATTGTGTGTGTGAGTGTATGTGGGTGTGGGTGTGGGTGAGTGTGAGTGTATGTGGGTGTGTGTGTGAGTGTGGGTGTGAGTGTGTGTGAGTGTGAGTGTATGTGGGTGTGGGTGTGAGTGTGGGTGAGTGTGAGTGTGAGTGTGGGTGTGAGTGTATGTGGGTGTGAGTGTATGTGGGTGTGGGTGTGAGTGTGTGTGAGTGTGAGTGTGAGTGTATGTGGGTGTGGGTGTGAGTGTGAGTGTGGGTGAGTGTGAATGTATGTGGGTGTGGGTGTGAGTGTGGGTGTGAGTGTGAGTGTGGGTGTGGGTGTGAGTGTGGGTGTGAGTGTGAGTGTGGGTGTGAGTGCGGGTGTGAGTGTGTGTGAGTGTGAGTGTATGTGGGTGTGGGTGTGAGTGTGAGTGTATGTGGGTATGGGTGTGAGTGTGAGTGTGGGTGTGAGTGTGGGTGTGAGTGTGTGTGAGTGTGAGTGTGAGTGTATGTGGGTGTGGGTGTGGGTGTGAGTGTGGGTGTGAGTGTGTGTGAGTTTGAGTGTATGTGGGTGTGGGTGTGAGTGTGGGTGTGAGTGTGGGTGTGAGTGTGTGTGAGTGTATGTGGGTGTGGGTGTGAGTGTGGGTGTGAGTGTGTGTGAGTGTGAGTGTATGTGGGTGTGGGTGTGAGTGTGAGTGTGGGTGAGAGTGTGGGTGTGAGTGTATGTGAGTGTGAGTGTATGTGGGTGTGAATGTGAGTGTGGGTGTGAGTGTGGGTGTGAGTGTGTGTGAGTGTGAGTGTATGTGGGTGTGGGTGTGAGTGTGAGTGTGGGAGTGAGCGTGGGTGTGAGTGTGAGTGTGTGTGAGTGTGTGTGAGTGTGAGTGTATGTGGGTGTGAGTGTGGGTGTGAGTGTGGGTGTGAGTGTGTGTAGTGCGAGTGTATGTGGGTGTGAGTGTGGGTGAGTGTGAGTGTATGTGGGTATGGGTGTGAGTGTGGCGTGAGTGTGGGTGTGAGTGTGTGTGAGTGTGAGTGTATGTGGGTGTGGGTGTGGGTGTGAGTGTTTGTAGGTGTGGGTGTGAGTGTGATTGTATGTGAGTGTGAGTGTATGTGGGTGTGGGTGTGGGTGTGAGTGTGGGTGTGAGTGTGGGTGTGAGTGTGGGTGAGTGTGAGTGTATGTGGATGTGGAAGTGGGTGTGAGTGTGGGTGTATGTGGATGTGGAAGGTGGTGTGAGTGTGAGTGTGGGTGTGAGTGTGTGTGAGTGTGAGTGTATGTGGGTGTGGGTATGTGAGTGTGAGTGTGAGTGTATGTGGGTGCGGGTGTGTGTGTGAGTGTGAGTGTAAGTGGGTGTGGGTGTGAGTGTGAGTGTGCGTGCATGTGAGTGTGAGTGTATGTGAGTGTATGTGAGTGTGAGTGTATGTGGGTGTGAGTGGGGGTGTGAGTGTGGGTGTGAGTGTATGTGAGTGTGAGTGTGAGTGTATGTGAGTGTGAGTGTATGTGGGTGTGAGTGTGGGTGTGAGTGTGGGTGTGAGTGTGGGTGTGAGTGTGAGTGTGGGTGTGAGTGTGTGTGAGTGTGAGTGTATGTGGGTGTGGGTGTGAGTGTGAGTGTGGGTGTGGGTGTGAGTGTGTGTGAGTGTGAGTGTATGTGGGTGTGGGTATGAGTGAGTGTGAGTGTGAGTGTGTGTGAATGTGAGTGTATGTGGGTGTGGGTGTGGGTGTGAGTGTGGGTGTGAGTGTGGGTGTGAGTGTGTGTGAGTGTTTGTGATTGTGTGTGTGAGTGTGATGTTTGTGATTGTGATTGTGTGTGTGAGTGTGGGTGTGAGTGTATGTGGGTGTGAGTGTGGGTGTGAGTGTGTGTGAGTGTGAGTGTATGTGAGTGTGGGTGTGAGTGTGGGTGAGTGTGAGTGTATGTGGGGGTGGGTGTGCGTGTGAGTGTGTGTGAGTGTGGGTGTGAGTGTGTGTGAGTGTGGGTGTGAGTGTGGGTGTGAGTGTGGGTGAGTGTGAGTGTATGTGGGTGTGAGTGTGAGCGTGGGTGTGAGTGTGGTGGTGTGAGTGTGTGTGAGTGTATGTGGGTGTGAGTGTGGGTGTGAGTGTGGGTGTGAGTGTGAGTGTATGTGGGTGTGAGTGTGAGTGTGGGTGTGAGTGTGGGTGAGTGTGAGTGTATGTGGTGTGAGTGTGGGTGTGAGTGTGTGTGAGTGTTTGTTATGTGATTGTGTGTGTGAGTGTGAGTGTATGTGGGTGTGGGTGTGGGTGTGGGTGTGAGTGTGGGTGTGGGTGTGAGTGTGAGTGTGGGTGTGAGTGTGGGTGTGGGTGTGAGTGTGAGTGTGGGTGTGAGTGTGAGTGTATGTGGGTGTGGGTGTGAGTGTGGGTGAGTGTGAGTGTATGTGGGTGTGCGTGTGAGGTATGTGAGTGTGAGTGTATGTGAGTGTGAGTGTATGTGAGTGTGAGTGTGGGTGTGAGTGTGGGTGTGAGTGTGAGTGTGGGTGTGAGTGTGTGTGGGTGTGGGTGTGGGTGTGGGTGTGGGTGTGAGTGTGTGTGAGTGTGAGTGTATGTGGTGTGGGTGTGAGTGTATGTGGGTGTGGTGTGGGTCTGGGTGTGGGTGTGGGTGAGTGTGAGTGTATGTGGGTGTGGGTGTGGGTGTGGGTGTGAGTGTGTGTGAGTGTTTGTGATTGTGATTGTGTGTGTGAGTGTATGTGGGTGTGGGTGTGGGTGAGTGTGAGTGTATGTGGGTGTGTGTGTGAGTGTGGGTGTGAGTGTGTGTGAGTGTGAGTGTATGTGGGTGTGGGTGTGAGTGTGGGTGAGTGTGAGTGTGGGTGTGAGTGTATGTGGGTGTGAGTGTATGTGGGTGTGGGTGTGAGTGTGTGTGAGTGTGAGTGTATGTGGGTGTGGGTGTGAGTGTGAGTGTGGGTGAGTGTGAATGTATGTGGGTGTGGGTGTGAGTGTGGGTGTGAGTGTGAGTGTGGGTGTGGGTGTGAGTGTGAGTGTGAGTGTATGTGGCTGTGGGTGTGAGTGTGAGTGTGGGTGAGTGTGAATGTATGTGGGTGTGGGTGTGAGTGTGGGTGTGAGTGTGAGTGTGGGTGTGAGTGTGTGTGAGTGTGAGTGTGAGTGTGAGTGTGAGTGTATGTGGGTGTGGGTCTGGGTGTGGGTGTGGGTGTGAGTGTGGGTGTGAGTGTGGGTGTGAGTGTGTGTGAGTGTTTGTGATTGTGTGTGTGAGTGTGAGTGTTTGTGATTGTGATTGTGTGTGTGAGTGTGGGTGTGAGTGTATGTGGGTGTGAGTGTGGGTGTGAGTGTGTGTGAGTGTGAGTGTATGTGAGTGTGGGTGTGAGTGTGGGTGAGTGTGAGTGTATGTGGGGGTGGGTGTGCGTGTGAGTGTGTGTGAGTGTGGGTGTGAGTGTGTGTGAGTGTGGGTGTGAGTGTGGGTGTGAGTGTGGGTGAGTGTGAGTGTATGTGGGTGTGAGTGTGAGCGTGGGTGTGAGTGTGGGTGTGAGTGTGTGTGAGTGTATGTGGGTGTGAGTGTGGGTGTGAGTGTGGGTGTGAGTGTGAGTGTATGTGGGTGTGAGTGTGAGTGTGGGTGTGAGTGTGGGTGAGTGTGAGTGTATGTGGGTGTGAGTGTGGGTGTGAGTGTGTGTGAGTGTTTGTTATTGTGATTGTGTGTGTGAGTGTGAGTGTATGTGGGTGTGGGTGTGGGTGTGGGTGTGAGTGTGGGTGTGGGTGTGAGTGTGAGTGTGGGTGTGAGTGTGGGTGTGGGTGTGAGTGTGAGTGTGGGTGTGAGTGTGAGTGTATGTGGGTGTGGGTGTGAGTGTGGGTGAGTGTGAGTGTATGTGGGTGTGCGTGTGAGTGTATGTGAGTGTGAGTGTATGTGAGTGTGAGTGTATGTGAGTGTGAGTGTGGGTGTGAGTGTGGGTGTGAGTGTGAGTGTGGGTGTGAGTGTGTGTGGGTGTGGGTGTGGGTGTGGGTGTGGGTGTGAGTGTGTGTGAGTGTGAGTGTATGTGGTGTGGGTGTGAGTGTATGTGGGTGTGGGTGTGGGTCTGGGTGTGGGTGTGGGTGAGTGTGAGTGTATGTGGGTGTGGGTGTGGGTGTGGGTGTGAGTGTGTGTGAGTGTTTGTGATTGTGATTGTGTGTGTGAGTGTATGTGGGTGTGGGTGTGGGTGAGTGTGAGTGTATGTGGGTGTGTGTGTGAGTGTGGGTGTGACTGTGTGTGAGTGTGAGTGTATGTGGGTGTGGGTGTGAGTGTGGGTGAGTGTGAGTGTGGGTGTGAGTGTATGTGGGTGTGAGTGTATGTGGGTGTGGGTGTGAGTGTGTGTGAGTGTGAGTGTATGTGGGTGTGGGTGTGAGTGTGAGTGTGGGTGAGTGTGAATGTATGTGGGTGTGGGTGTGAGTGTGGGTGTGAGTGTGAGTGTGGGTGTGGGTGTGAGTGTGAGTGTGAGTGTATGTGGCTGTGGGTGTGAGTGTGAGTGTGGGTGAGTGTGAATGTATGTGGGTGTGGGTGTGAGTGTGGGTGTGAGTGTGAGTGTGGGTGTGAGTGTGTGTGAGTGTGAGTGTGAGTGTGAGTGTGAGTGTATGTGGGTGTGGGTGTGAGTGTGGGTGTGAGTGTGGGTGAGTGTGAGTGTATGTGGGTGTGGGTGTGAGTGTGGGTGTGTGTGTGGGTGAGTGTGAGTGTATGTGGGTGTGGGTGTGGGTGTGAGTGTGGGTGTGAGTGTGTGTGAGTGTGAGTGTATGTGGGTGTGGGTGTGAGTGTGAGTGTGGGTGAGTGTGAATGTATGTGGGTGTGGGTGTGAGTGTGGGTGTGAGTGTGAGTGTGGGTGTGGGTGTGAGTGTGAGTGTGGGTGAGTGTGAGTGTATGTGGCTGTGGGTGTGAGTGTGAGTGTGGGTGAGTGTGAATGTATGTGGGTGTGGGTGTGAGTGTGGGTGTGAGTGTGAGTGTGGGTGTGAGTGTGTGTGAGTGTGAGTGTGAGTGTATGTGGGTGTGGGTGTGAGTGTGGGTGTGAGTGTGGGTGAGTGTGAGTGTATGTGGGTGTGGGTGTGAGTGTGGGTGTGTGTGTGGGTGAGTGTGAGTGTATGTGGGTGTGGGTGTGGGTGTGAGTGTGAGTGTGTGTGAGTGTGAGTGTGGGTGTGGGTGTGAGTGTGTGTGTGAGTGTGAGTGTATGTGGGTGTGGGTGTGAGTGTGGGTGTGAGTGTATGTGGGTGTGGGTGTGGGTGTGAGTGTGTGTGAGTGTGGGTGTATGTGGGTGTGGGTGTGAGTGTGAGTGTGAGTGTGAGTGTGAGTGTGGGTGTGAGTGTGAGTGTATGTGGGTGTGAGTGTATTTGGGTGTGAGTGTGGGTGTGAGTGTGGGTGTGAGTGTGGGTGTGAGTGTATGTGGGTGTGGGTGTGGGTGTGAGTGTATGTCGGTGTGAGTGTGGGTGTGAGTGTGGGTGTGAGTGTGGGTGTGAGTGTGGGTGTGAGTGTGTGTGAGTGTGAGTGGGTGTGGGTGTGAGTGTGGGTGTGAGTGTGGGTGTGAGTGTGTGTGAGTGTGAGTGGGTGTGGGTGTGGGTGTGGGTGTGAGTGTGAGTGTGTGTGAATGTGAGTGTGGGTGTGAGTGTGGGTGTGAGTGTGGGTGTGAGTGTGGGTGTGGGTGTGAGTGTGGGTGTGAGTGTGTGTGAGTGTGAGTGTATGTGGGTGTGGGTGTGGGTGTGAGTGTGTGTGAGTGTGAGTGTATGTGGGTTTGGGTGTGAGTGTGAGTATGGGTGTGAGTGTGGGTGTGAGTGTTTGTGAGTGTGAGTGTATGTGAGTGTGAGTGTATGTGGGTGTGAGTGTGGGTGTGAGTGTATGTGAGTGTGAGTGTATGTGGGTGTGGGTGTGAGTGTGAGTGTGGGTTGAGTGTGGGTGTGAGTGTATGTGAGTGTGAGTGTATGTGGGTGTGGGTGTGGGTGTGAGTGTGGGTGTGAGTGTGTGTGGGTGTGGGTGTGAGTGTGGGTGTGGGTGTGAGTGTGGGTGTGAGTGTGGGTGTGAGTGTGGGTGTGAGTGTGGGTGTGAGTGTGTGTGAGTGTGAATGTATGTGGGTGTGGGTGTGAGTGTGGGTGTGAGTGTGTGTGAGTGTGAGTGTATGTGGGTGTGAGTGTATATGGGTGTGGGTGTGAGTGTGTGTGAGTGTGAGTGTATGTGGGTGTGGGTGTGAGTGTGGGTGTGAGTGTATGTGAGTTTGAGTGTATGTGGGTGTGAATGTGAGTGTGGGTGTGTGTGTGTGAGTGTGTGTGAGTGTGTGTGAGTGTGAGTGTATGTGGGTGTGGGTGTGAGTGTGGGTGTGAGTGTGTGTGAGTGTGAGTGTGAGTGTATGTGTGTGTGGGTGTGAGTGTATGTGTGTGTGGGTGTGAGTGTGTGTGAGTGTGAGTGTATGTGGGTGTGAGTGTGGGTGTGAGTGTGAGTGTGGGTGTGAGTGTGGGTGTGAGTGTGGGTGTGGGTGTGAGTGTGGGTGTGAGTGTGTGTGAGTGTGAGTGTATGTGGGTGTGGGTGTGAGTGTGGGTGTGAGTGTGTTTGAGTGTGTGTGAGTGTGAGTGTGAGTGTATGTGTGTGTGGGTGTGAGTGTGTGTGAGTGTGAGTGTGAGTGTATGTGGGTGTGAGTGTGGGTGTGAGTGTGTATGTGAGTGTGGGTGTGAGTGTGGGTGAGTGTGAGTGTATGTGGGTGTGGGTGTGGGTGTGAGTGTGTGTGAGTGTGGGTGTGAGTGTGTGTGAGTGTGGGTGTGAGTGTGGGTGTGAGTGTGGGTGAGTGTGAGTGTATGTGGGTGTGAGTGTGAGCGTGGGTGTGAGTGTGGGTGTGAGTGTGTGTGAGTGTATGTGGGTGTGAGTGTGGGTGTGAGTGTGGGTGTGAGTGTGGGTGTGAATGTGGGTGTGAGTGTGTGTGAGTGTGAGTGTATGTGGGTGTGAGTGTGAGTGTGGGTGTGAGTGTGTGTGAGTGTGAGTGGGTGTGGGTGTGGGTGTGGGTGTGAGTGTGAGTGTGTGTGAATGTGAGTGTGGGTGTGAGTGTGGGTGTGAGTGTGGGTGTGAGTGTGGGTGTGGGTGTGAGTGTGGGTGTGAGTGTGTGTGAGTGTGAGTGTATGTGGGTGTGGGTGTGGGTGTGAGTGTGTGTGAGTGTGAGTGTATGTGGGTGTGGGTGTGAGTGTGAGTATGGGTGTGAGTGTGGGTGTGAGTGTTTGTGAGTGTGAGTGTATGTGAGTGTGAGTGTATGTGGGTGTGAGTGTGGGTGTGAGTGTATGTGAGTGTGAGTGTATGTGGGTGTGGGTGTGAGTGTGAGTGTGGGTTTGAGTGTGGGTGTGAGTGTATGTGAGTGTGAGTGCATGTGGGTGTGGGTGTGGGTGTGAGTGTGGGTGTGAGTGTGGGTGTGAGTGTGGGTGTGAGTGTGTGTGGGTGTGAGTGTGGGTGTGGGTGTGAGTGTGGGTGTGAGTGTGGGTGTGAGTGTGGGTGTGAGTGTGGGTGTGAGTGTGTGTGAGTGTGAATGTATGTGGGTGTGGGTGTGAGTGTGGGTGTGAGTGTGTGTGAGTGTGAGTGTATGTGGGTGTGAGTGTATATGGGTGTGGGTGTGAGTGTGTGTGAGTGTGAGTGTATGTGGGTGTGGGTGTGAGTGTGGGTGTGAGTGTATGTGAGTTTGAGTGTATGTGGGTGTGAATGTGAGTGTGGGTGTGTGTGTGTGAGTGTGTGTGAGTGTGTGTGAGTGTGAGTGTATGTGGGTGTGGGTGTGAGTGTGGGTGTGAGTGTGTGTGAGTGTGAGTGTGAGTGTATGTGTGTGTGGGTGTGAGTGTATGTGTGTGTGGGTGTGAGTGTGTGTGTGGGTGTGAGTGTGTGTGAGTGTGAGTGTATGTGGGTGTGAGTGTGGGTGTGAGTGTGAGTGTGGGTGTGAGTGTGGGTGTGAGTGTGGGTGTGGGTGTGAGTGTGGGTGTGAGTGTGTGTGAGTGTGAGTGTATGTGGGTGTGGGTGTGAGTGTGGGTGTGAGTGTGTTTGAGTGTGTGTGAGTGTGAGTGTGAGTGTATGTGTGTGTGGGTGTGAGTGTGTGTGAGTGTGAGTGTGAGTGTATGTGGGTGTGAGTGTGGGTGTGAGTGTGTATGTGAGTGTGGGTGTGAGTGTGGGTGAGTGTGAGTGTATGTGGGTGTGGGTGTGGGTGTGAGTGTGTGTGAGTGTGGGTGTGAGTGTGTGTGAGTGTGGGTGTGAGTGTGGGTGTGAGTGTGGGTGAGTGTGAGTGTATGTGGGTGTGAGTGTGAGCGTGGGTGTGAGTGTGGGTGTGAGTGTGTGTGAGTGTATGTGGGTGTGAGTGTGGGTGTGAGTGTGGGTGTGAGTGTGGGTGTGAATGTGGGTGTGAGTGTGTGTGAGTGTGAGTGTATGTGGGTGTGAGTGTGAGTGTGGGTGTGAGGGCGGGTGAGTGTGAGTGTATGTGGGTGTGGGTGTGAGTGTGGGTGTGAGTGTGGGTGTGAGTGTGGGTGTGAGTGTGAGTGTGGGTGTGAGTGTGTGTGGGTGTGGGTGTGGGTGTGGGTGTGAGTGTATGTGGGTGTGGGTCTGGGTGTGGGTGAGTGTGTGTATGTGGGTGTGGGTGTGGGTGTGGGTGTGAGTGTGTGTGAGTGTTTGTGATTGTGATTGTGTGTGTGAGTGTATGTGGGTGTGGGTGTGGGAGAGTGTGAGTGTATGTGGGTGGGTGTGTGAGTGTGGGTGTGAGTGTGTGTGAGTGTGAGTGTATGTGGGTGTGGGTGTGAGTGTGGGTGAGTGTGAGTGTGAGTGTGGGTGTGAGTGTATGTGGGTGTGAGTGTATGTGGGTGTGGGTGTGAGTGTGTGTGAGTGTGAGTGTGAGTGTATGTGGGTGTGGGTGTGAGTGTGAGTGTGGGTGAGTGTGAATGTATGTGGGTGTGGGTGTGAGTGTGGGTGTGAGTGTGAGTGTGGGTGTGGGTGTGAGTGTGGGTGTGAGTGTGAGTGTGGGTGTGAGTGCGGGTGTGAGTGTGTGTGAGTGTGAGTGTATGTGGGTGTGGGTGTGAGTGTGAGTGTATGTGGGTGTGGGTGTGAGTGTGAGTGTGGGTGTGAGTGTGGGTGTGAGTGTGTGTGAGTGTGAGTGTGAGTGTATGTGGGTGTGGGTGTGGGTGTGA
Organism: Heterodontus francisci; assembly: GCF_036365525.1. Lineage (NCBI taxonomy): Eukaryota > Metazoa > Chordata > Chondrichthyes > Heterodontiformes > Heterodontidae > Heterodontus > Heterodontus francisci. The sequence goes on from NW_027141212.1 coordinate 25,638, forward strand.
GTGTGGGTGTGAGTGTGTGTGAGTTTGAGTGTATGTGGGTGTGGGTGTGAGTGTGGGTGTGAGTGTGGGTGTGAGTGTGTGTGAGTGTATGTGGGTGTGGGTGTGAGTGTGGGTGTGAGTGTGTGTGAGTGTGAGTGTATGTGGGTGTGGGTGTGAGTGTGAGTGTGGGTGAGAGTGTGGGTGTGAGTGTATGTGAGTGTGAGTGTATGTGGGTGTGAATGTGAGTGTGGGTGTGAGTGTGGGTGTGAGTGTGTGTGAGTGTGAGTGTATGTGGGTGTGGGTGTGAGTGTGAGTGTGGGAGTGAGCGTGGGTGTGAGTGTGAGTGTGTGTGAGTGTGTGTGAGTGTGTGTAAGTGCGAGTGTATGTGGGTGTGAGTGTGTGTGAGTGTGAGTGTATGTGGGTGTGGGTGTGGGCGTGAGTGTGGGTGTGAGTGTGTGTGAGTGTGAGTGTATGTGGGTGTGGGTGTGGGTGTGAGTGTTTGTAGGTGTGGGTGTGAGTGTGATTGTATGTGAGTGTGAGTGTATGTGGGTGTGGGTGTGGGTATGAGTGTGGGTGTGAGTGTGGGTGTGAGTGTGGGTGAGTGTGAGTGTATGTGGATGTGGAAGTGGGTGTGAGTGTGGGTGTATGTGGATGTGGAAGTGGGTGTGAGTGTGAGTGTGGGTGTGAGTGTGTGTGAGAGTGAGTGTATGTGGGTGTGGGTATGTGAGTGTGAGTGTGAGTGTATGTGGGTGCGGGTGTGGGTGTGAGTGTGAGTGTATGTGGGTGTGGGTGTGAGTGTGAGTGTGGGTGCATGTGAGTGTGAGTGTATGTGAGTGTATGTGAGTGTGAGTGTATGTGGGTGTGAGTGGGGGTGTGAGTGTGGGTGTGAGTGTATGTGAGTGTGAGTGTGAGTGTATGTGAGTGTGAGTGTATGTGGGTGTGAGTGTGGGTGTGAGTGTGGGTGTGAGTGTGGGTGTGAGTGTGAGTGTGGGTGTGAGTGTGTGTGAGTGTGAGTGTATGTGGGTGTGGGTGTGAGTGTGAGTGTGGGTGTGGGTGTGAGTGTGTGTGAGTGTGAGTGTATGTGGGTGTGGGTATGAGTGAGTGTGAGTGTGAGTGTGTGTGAATGTGAGTGTATGTGGGTGTGGGTGTGGGTGTGAGTGTGGGTGTGAGTGTGGGTGTGAGTGTGTGTGAGTGTTTGTGATTGTGTGTGTGAGTGTGAGTGTTTGTGATTGTGATTGTGTGTGTGAGTGTGGGTGTGAGTGTATGTGGGTGTGAGTGTGGGTGTGAGTGTGTGTGAGTGTGAGTGTATGTGAGTGTGGGTGTGAGTGTGGGTGAGTGTGAGTGTATGTGGGGGTGGGTGTGCGTGTGAGTGTGTGTGAGTGTGGGTGTGAGTGTGTGTGAGTGTGGGTGTGAGTGTGGGTGTGAGTGTGGGTGAGTGTGAGTGTGGGTGTGAGTGTATGTGGGTGTGAGTGTATGTGGGTGTGGGTGTGAGTGTGTGTGAGTGTGAGTGTATGTGGGTGTGGGTGTGAGTGTGAGTGTGGGTGAGTGTGAATGTATGTGGGTGTGGGTGTGAGTGTGGGTGTGAGTGTGAGTGTGGGTGTGGGTGTGAGTGTGAGTGTGAGTGTATGTGGCTGTGGGTGTGAGTGTGAGTGTGGGTGAGTGTGAATGTATGTGGGTGTGGGTGTGAGTGTGGGTGTGAGTGTGAGTGTGGGTGTGAGTGTGTGTGAGTGTGAGTGTGAGTGTATGTGGGTGTGGGTGTGAGTGTGGGTGTGAGTGTGGGTGAGTGTGAGTGTATGTGGGTGTGGGTGTGAGTGTGGGTGTGTGTGTGGGTGAGTGTGAGTGTATGTGGGTGTGGGTGTGGGTGTGAGTGTGAGTGTGTGTGAGTGTGAGTGTGGGTGTGGGTGTGAGTGTGTGTGTGTGAGTGTGAGTGTATGTGGGTGTGGGTGTGAGTGTGGGTGTGAGTGTATGTGGGTGTGGGTGTGGGTGTGAGTGTGTGTGAGTGTGGGTGTATGTGGGTGTGGGTGTGAGTGTGAGTGTGGGTGTGAGTGTGAGTGTGAGTGTGGGTGTGAGTGTGAGTGTATGTGGGTGTGAGTGTATGTGGGTGTGAGTGTGGGTGTGAGTGTGGGTGTGAGTGTGGGTGTGAGTGTGGGTGTGAGTGTATGTGAGTGTGAGTGGGTGTGGGTGTGGGTGTGGGTGTGAGTGTGAGTGTGTGTGAGTGTGAGTGTGGGTGTGAGTGTGGGTGTGAGTGTGGGTGTGGGTGTGAGTGTGGGTGTGAGTGTGTGTGAGTGTTTGTGATTGTGATTGTGTGTGTGAGTGTGAGTGTATGTGGGTGTGGGTGTGGGTGTGGGTGTGAGTGTGGGTGTGGGTGTGAGTGTGAGTGTGGGTGTGAGTGTGGGTGTGGGTGTGAGTGTGAGTGTGGGTGTGAGTGTGAGTGTATGTGGGTGTGGGTGTGAGTGTGGGTGAGTGTGAGTGTATGTGGGTGTGGGTGTGAGTGTATGTGAGTGTGAGTGTATGTGAGTGTGAGTGTATGTGAGTGTGAGTGTGGGTGTGAGTGTGGGTGTGAGTGTGAGTGTGGGTGTGAGTGTGTCTGGGTGTGGGTGTGGGTGTGGGTGTGGGTGTGAGTGTGTGTGAGTGTGAGTGTATGTGGTGTGGGTGTGAGTGTATGTGGGTGTGGGTCTGGGTGTGGGTGTGGGTGAGTGTGAGTGTATGTGGGTGTGGGTGTGAGTGTGTGTGAGTGTTTGTGATTGTGATTTTGTGTGTGAGTGTATGTGGGTGTGGGTGTGGGTGAGTGTGAGTGTATGTGGGTGTGTGTGTGAGTGTGGGTGTGAGTGTGTGTGAGTGTGAGTGTATGTGGGTGTGGGTGTGAGTGTGGGTGAGTGTGAGTGTGGGTGTGAGTGTATGTGGGTGTGAGTGTATGTGGGTGTGGGTGTGAGTGTGTGTGAGTGTGAGTGTATGTGGGTGTGGGTGTGAGTGTGAGTGTGGGTGAGTGTGAATGTATGTGGGTGTGGGTGTGAGTGTGGGTGTGAGTGTGAGTGTGGGTGTGGGTGTGAGTGTGAGTGTGAGTGTATGTGGCTGTGGGTGTGAGTGTGAGTGTGGGTGAGTGTGAATGTATGTGGGTGTGGGTGTGAGTGTGGGTGTGAGTGTGAGTGTGGGTGTGAGTGTGTGTGAGTGTGAGTGTGAGTGTATGTGGGTGTGGGTGTGAGTGTGGGTGTGAGTGTGGGTGAGTGTGAGTGTATGTGGGTGTGGGTGTGAGTGTGGGTGTGTGTGTGGGTGAGTGTGAGTGTATGTGGGTGTGGGTGTGAGTGTGAGTGTGTGTGAGTGTGAGTGTGGGTGTGGGTGTGAGTGTGTGTGTGTGTGTGAGTGTGAGTGTATGTGGGTGTGGGTGTGAGTGTGGGTGTGAGTGTATGTGGGTGTGGGTGTGGGTGTGAGTGTGTGTGAGTGTGGGTGTATGTGGGTGTGGGTGTGAGTGTGAGTGTGGGTGTGAGTGTGAGTGTGAGTGTGGGTGTGAGTGTGAGTGTATGTGGGTGTGAGTGTATGTGGGTGTGAGTGTGGGTGTGAGTGTGGGTGTGAGTGTGGGTGTGAGTGTGGGTGTGAGTGTATGTGAGTGTGAGTGGGTGTGGGTGTGGGTGTGGGTGTGAGTGTGAGTGTGTGTGAGTGTGAGTGTGGGTGTGAGTGTGGGTGTGAGTGTGGGTGTGGGTGTGAGTGTGGGTGTGAGTGTGTGTGAGTGTGAGTGTATGTGGGTGTGGGTGTGGGTGTGAGTGTGTGTGAGTGTGAGTGTATGTGGGTGTGGGTGTGAGTGTGAGTATGGGTGTGAGTGTGGGTGTGAGTGTTTGTGAGTGTGAGTGTATGTGAGTGTGAGTGTATGTGGGTGTGAGTGTGGGTGTGAGTGTATGTGAGTGTGAGTGTATGTGGGTGTGGGTGTGAGTGTGAGTGTGGGTTTGAGTGTGGGTGTGAGTGTGGGTGTGAGTGTGGGTGTATGTGGGTGTGGGTGTGGGTGTGAGTGTGGGTGTGAGTGTGGGTGTGAGTGTGGGTGTGAGTGTGTTTGGGTGTGGGTGTGAGTGTATGTGGGTGTGAGTGTGGGTGTGGGTGTGAGTGTGGGTGTGAGTGTGGGTGTGGGTGTGGGTGTGAGTGTGGGTGTGAGTGTGTGTGAGTGTGAGTGTATGTGGGTGTGAGTGTGGGTGTGAGTGTATATGGGTGTGGGTGTGAGTGTGTGTGAGTGTGAGTGTATGTGGGTGTGGGTGTGAGTGTGGGTGTGAGTGTATGTGAGTTTGAGTGTATGTGGGTGTGAATGTGAGTGTGGGTGTGTGTGTGTGAGTGTGTGTGAGTGTGTGTGAGTGTGAGTGTATGTGGGTGTGGGTGTGAGTGTGGGTGTGAGTGTGTGTGAGTGTGAGTGTGAGTGTATGTGTGTGTGGGTGTGAGTGTATGTGTGTGTGGGTGTGAGTGTGTGTGAGTGTGAGTGTATGTGGGTGTGAGTGTGGGTGTGAGTGTGAGTGTGGGTGTGAGTGTGGGTGTGAGTGTGGGTGTGGGTGTGAGTGTGGGTGTGAGTGTGTGTGAGTGTGAGTGTATGTGGGTGTGGGTGTGAGTGTGGGTGTGAGTGTGTTTGAGTGTGTGTGAGTGTGAGTGTGAGTGTATGTGTGTGTGGGTGTGAGTGTGTGTGAGTGTGAGTGTGAGTGTATGTGGGTGTGAGTGTGGGTGTGAGTGTGGGTGTGAGTGTGGGTGTGAGTGTGAGTGTGGGTGTGGGTGTGAGTGTGGGTGTGAGTGTGTGTGAGTGTGAGTGTATGTGGGTGTGGGTGTGGGTGTGAGTGTGTGTGAGTGTGAGTGTGGGTGTGAGTGTGGGTGTGAGTGTGGGTGTTGGTGTGAGTGTGGGTGTGTGTGAGTGTGAGTGCATGTGGGTGTGGGTGTGAGTGTGGGTGTGAGTGTGTGTGAGTGTGAGTGTATGTGGGTGTGAGTGTGGGTGTGAGTGTGTGTGAGTGTATGTGCGTGTGAGTGTGGGTGTGAGTGTGTGTGAGTGTTTGTGATTGTGATTGTGTGTGTGAGTGTGAGTGTATGTGGGTGTGGGTGTGGGTGTGAGTGTGAGTGTGGGTGTGAGTGTGGGTGTGGGTGTGAGTGTGGGTGTGAGTGTGGGTGTGAGTGTGAGTGTGAGTGTATGTGGGTGTGGGTGTGAGTGTGGGTGAGTGTGAGTGTATGTGGGTGTGGGCGTGAGTGTGGGTGTGAGTGTATGTGAGTGTGAGTGTATGTGAGTGTGAGTGTATGTGGGTGTGGGTGTGAGTGTGGGTGTGAGTGAGGGTGTGAGTGTGGGTGTGAGTGTGTGTGGGTGTGGGTGTGGGTGTGGGTGTGAGTGTGTGTGAGTGTGAGTGTATGTGGGTGTGGGTGTGAGTGTATGTGGGTGTGGGTCTGGGTGTGGGTGTGGGTGAGTGTATGTGGGTGTGGCTGTGGGTGTGAGTGTGTGTGAGTGTTTGTGATTGTGATTGTGTGTGTGAGTGTATGTGGGTGTGGGTGTGGGTGTGGGTGAGTGTGAGTGTATGTGGGTGTGGGTGTGAGTGTGGGTGTGCGTGTATGTGGGTGTGAGTGTGGGTGTGAGTGTATGTGAGTGTGTGTGAGTGTGGGTGTGGGTGTGTGTGTGAGTGTGAGTGTATGTGGGTGTGGCTGTGGGTGTGAGTGTGTGTGAGTGTGAGTGTATGTGGGTGTGGGTGTGAGTGTGAGTATGGGTGTGAGTGTGGGTGTGAGTGTTTGTGAGTGTGAGTGTATGTGAGTGTGAGTGTATGTGGGTGTGAGTGTGGGTGTGAGTGTATGTGAGTGTGAGTGTATGTGGGTGTGGGTGTGAGTGTGAGTGTGGGTTTGAGTGTGGGTGTGAGTGTATGTGAGTGTGAGTGTATGTGGGTGTGGGTGTGGGTGTGAGTGTGGGTGTGAGTGTGGGTGTGAGTGTGTGTGGGTGTGGGTGTGAGTGTGAGTGTATGTGGGTGTGAGTGTGGGTGTGAGTGTGGGTGTGAGTGTGGGTGTGAGTGTGGGTGTGAGTGTGTGTGAGTGTATGTGAGTGTATGTGGGTGTGGGTGTGAGTGTGGGTGTGAGTGTGTGTGAGTGTGAGTGTATGTGGGTGTGAGTGTGGGTGTGAGTGTATATGGGTGTGGGTGTGAGTGTGTGTGAGTGTGAGTGTATGTGGGTGTGGGTGTGAGTGTGGGTGTGAGTGTATGTGAGTTTGAGTGTATGTGGGTGTGAATGTGAGTGTGGGTGTGTGTGTGTGAGTGTGTGTGAGTGTGTGTGAGTGTGAGTGTATGTGGGTGTGGGTGTGGGTGTGAGTGTGGGTGTGAGTGTGTGTGAGTGTGAGTGTGAGTGTATGTGTGTGTGGGTGTGAGTGTATGTGTGTGTGGGTGTGAGTGTGTGTGAGTGTGAGTGTATGTGGGTGTGAGTGTGGGTGTGAGTGTGAGTGTGGGTGTGAGTGTGGGTGTGAGTGTGGGTGTGGGTGTGAGTGTGGGTGTGAGTGTGTGTGAGTGTGAGTGTATGTGGGTGTGGGTGTGAGTGTGAGTGTGAGTGTGTTTGAGTGTGTGTGAGTGTGAGTGTATGTGTGTGTGGGTGTGAGTGTGTGTGAGTGTGAGTGTATGTGGGTGTGAGTGTGGGTGTGAGTGTGGGTGTGAGTGTGGGTGTGAGTGTGGGTGTGAGTGTGAGTGTGGGTGTGGGTGTGAGTGTGGGTGTGAGTGTGTGTGAGAGTGAGTGTATGTGGGTGTGGGTGTGGGTGTGAGTGTGTGTGAGTGTGAGTGTGGGTGTGAGTGTGGGTGTGAGTGTGGGTGTGGGTGTGAGTGTGGGTGTGTGTGAGTGTGAGTGCATGTGGGTGTGGGTGTGAGTGTGGGTGTGAGTGTGTGTGAGTGTGAGTGTATGTGGGTGTGAGTGTGGGTGTGAGTGTGTGTGAGTGTGAGTGTATGTGTGTGTGGGTGTGAGTGTGGGTGTGAGTGTGTGTGAGTGTTTGTGATTGTGATTGTGTGTGTGAGTGTGAGTGTATGTGGGTGTGGGTGTGGGTGTGAGTGTGAGTGTGGGTGTGAGTGTGGGTGTGGGTGTGAGTGTGGGTGTGAGTGTGGGTGTGAGTGTGAGTGTGAGTGTATGTGGGTGTGGGTGTGGGTGTGGGTGAGTGTGAGTGTATGTGGGTGTGGGTGTGAGTGTGGGTGTGAGTGTATGTGAGTGTGAGTGTATGTGAGTGTGAGTGTATGTGGGTGTGGGTGTGAGTGTGGGTGTGAGTGAGGGTGTGAGTGTGGGTGTGAGTGTGTGTGGGTGTGGGTGTGGGTGTGGGTGTGAGTGTATGTGGGTGTGAGTGTGGGTGTGAGTGTGGGTGTGAGTGTGGGTGTGAGTGTGGGTGTGAGTGTATGTGAGTGTGAGTGGGTGTGGGTGTGGGTGTGGGTGTGAGTGTGAGTGTGTGTGAGTGTGAGTGTGGGTGTGAGTGTGGGTGTGAGTGTGGGTGTGGGTGTGAGTGTGGGTGTGAGTGTGTGTGAGTGTTTGTGATTGTGATTGTGTGTGTGAGTGTGAGTGTATGTGGGTGTGGGTGTGGGTGTGGGTGTGAGTGTGGGTGTGGGTGTGAGTGTGAGTGTGGGTGTGAGTGTGGGTGTGGGTGTGAGTGTGAGTGTGGGTGTGAGTGTGAGTGTATGTGGGTGTGGGTGTGAGTGTGGGTGAGTGTGAGTGTATGTGGGTGTGGGTGTGAGTGTATGTGAGTGTGAGTGTATGTGAGTGTGAGTGTATGTGAGTGTGAGTGTGGGTGTGAGTGTGGGTGTGAGTGTGAGTGTGGGTGTGAGTGTGTCTGGGTGTGGGTGTGGGTGTGGGTGTGGGTGTGAGTGTGTGTGAGTGTGAGTGTATGTGGTGTGGGTGTGAGTGTATGTGGGTGTGGGTCTGGGTGTGGGTGTGGGTGAGTGTGAGTGTATGTGGGTGTGGGTGTGAGTGTGTGTGAGTGTTTGTGATTGTGATTTTGTGTGTGAGTGTATGTGGGTGTGGGTGTGGGTGAGTGTGAGTGTATGTGGGTGTGTGTGTGAGTGTGCGTGTGAGTGTGTGTGAGTGTGAGTGTATGTGGGTGTGGGTGTGAGTGTGGGTGAGTGTGAGTGTGGGTGTGAGTGTATGTGGGTGTGAGTGTATGTGGGTGTGGGTGTGAGTGTGTGTGAGTGTGAGTGTATGTGGGTGTGGGTGTGAGTGTGAGTGTGGGTGAGTGTGAATGTATGTGGGTGTGGGTGTGAGTGTGGGTGTGAGTGTGAGTGTGGGTGTGGGTGTGAGTGTGAGTGTGAGTGTATGTGGCTGTGGGTGTGAGTGTGAGTGTGGGTGAGTGTGAATGTATGTGGGTGTGGGTGTGAGTGTGGGTGTGAGTGTGAGTGTGGGTGTGAGTGTGTGTGAGTGTGAGTGTGAGTGTATGTGGGTGTGGGTGTGAGTGTGGGTGTGAGTGTGGGTGAGTGTGAGTGTATGTGGGTGTGGGTGTGAGTGTGGGTGTGTGTGTGGGTGAGTGTGAGTGTATGTGGGTGTGGGTGTGAGTGTGAGTGTGTGTGAGTGTGAGTGTGGGTGTGGGTGTGAGTGTGTGTGTGTGTGTGAGTGTGAGTGTATGTGGGTGTGGGTGTGAGTGTGGGTGTGAGTGTATGTGGGTGTGGGTGTGGGTGTGAGTGTGTGTGAGTGTGGGTGTATGTGGGTGTGGGTGTGAGTGTGAGTGTGGGTGTGAGTGTGAGTGTGAGTGTGGGTGTGAGTGTGAGTGTATGTGGGTGTGAGTGTATGTGGGTGTGAGTGTGGGTGTGAGTGTGGGTGTGAGTGTGGGTGTGAGTGTGGGTGTGAGTGTATGTGAGTGTGAGTGGGTGTGGGTGTGGGTGTGGGTGTGAGTGTGAGTGTGTGTGAGTGTGAGTGTGGGTGTGAGTGTGGGTGTGAGTGTGGGTGTGGGTGTGAGTGTGGGTGTGAGTGTGTGTGAGTGTGAGTGTATGTGGGTGTGGGTGTGGGTGTGAGTGTGTGTGAGTGTGAGTGTATGTGGGTGTGGGTGTGAGTGTGAGTATGGGTGTGAGTGTGGGTGTGAGTGTTTGTGAGTGTGAGTGTATGTGAGTGTGAGTGTATGTGGGTGTGAGTGTGGGTGTGAGTGTATGTGAGTGTGAGTGTATGTGGGTGTGGGTGTGAGTGTGAGTGTGGGTTTGAGTGTGGGTGTGAGTGTGGGTGTGAGTGTGGGTGTATGTGGGTGTGGGTGTGGGTGTGAGTGTGGGTGTGAGTGTGGGTGTGAGTGTGGGTGTGAGTGTGTTTGGGTGTGGGTGTGAGTGTATGTGGGTGTGAGTGTGGGTGTGGGTGTGAGTGTGGGTGTGAGTGTGGGTGTGGGTGTGGGTGTGAGTGTGGGTGTGAGTGTGTGTGAGTGTGAGTGTATGTGGGTGTGAGTGTGGGTGTGAGTGTATATGGGTGTGGGTGTGAGTGTGTGTGAGTGTGAGTGTATGTGGGTGTGGGTGTGAGTGTGGGTGTGAGTGTATGTGAGTTTGAGTGTATGTGGGTGTGAATGTGAGTGTGGGTGTGTGTGTGTGAGTGTGTGTGAGTGTGTGTGAGTGTGAGTGTATGTGGGTGTGGGTGTGAGTGTGGGTGTGAGTGTGTGTGAGTGTGAGTGTGAGTGTATGTGTGTGTGGGTGTGAGTGTATGTGTGTGTGGGTGTGAGTGTGTGTGAGTGTGAGTGTATGTGGGTGTGAGTGTGGGTGTGAGTGTGAGTGTGGGTGTGAGTGTGGGTGTGAGTGTGGGTGTGGGTGTGAGTGTGGGTGTGAGTGTGTGTGAGTGTGAGTGTATGTGGGTGTGGGTGTGAGTGTGGGTGTGAGTGTGTTTGAGTGTGTGTGAGTGTGAGTGTGAGTGTATGTGTGTGTGGGTGTGAGTGTGTGTGAGTGTGAGTGTGAGTGTATGTGGGTGTGAGTGTGGGTGTGAGTGTGGGTGTGAGTGTGGGTGTGAGTGTGAGTGTGGGTGTGGGTGTGAGTGTGGGTGTGAGTGTGTGTGAGTGTGAGTGTATGTGGGTGTGGGTGTGGGTGTGAGTGTGTGTGAGTGTGAGTGTGGGTGTGAGTGTGGGTGTGAGTGTGGGTGTTGGTGTGAGTGTGGGTGTGTGTGAGTGTGAGTGCATGTGGGTGTGGGTGTGAGTGTGGGTGTGAGTGTGTGTGAGTGTGAGTGTATGTGGGTGTGAGTGTGTGTGTGAGTGTGTGTGAGTGTATGTGTGTGTAAGTGTGGGTGTGAGTGTGTGTGAGTGTTTGTGATTGTGATTGTGTGTGTGAGTGTGAGTGTATGTGGGTGTGGGTGTGGGTGTGAGTGTGAGTGTGGGTGTGAGTGTGGGTGTGGGTGTGAGTGTGGGTGTGAGTGTGGGTGTGAGTGTGAGTGTGAGTGTATGTGGGTGTGGGTGTGAGTGTGGGTGAGTGTGAGTGTATGTGGGTGTGGGCGTGAGTGTGGGTGTGAGTGTATGTGAGTGTGAGTGTATGTGAGTGTGAGTGTATGTGGGTGTGGGTGTGAGTGTGGGTGTGAGTGAGGGTGTGAGTGTGGGTGTGAGTGTGTGTGGGTGTGGGTGTGGGTGTGGGTGTGAGTGTGTGTGAGTGTGAGTGTATGTGGGTGTGGGTGTGAGTGTATGTGGGTGTGGGTCTGGGTGTGGGTGTGGGTGAGTGTATGTGGGTGTGGCTGTGGGTGTGAGTGTGTGTGAGTGTTTGTGATTGTGATTGTGTGTGTGAGTGTATGTGGGTGTGGGTGTGGGTGTGGGTGAGTGTGAGTGTATGTGGGTGTGGGTGTGAGTGTGGGTGTGCGTGTATGTGGGTGTGAGTGTGGGTGTGAGTGTATGTGAGTGTGTGTGAGTGTGGGTGTGGGTGTGTGTGTGAGTGTGAGTGTATGTGGGTGTGGCTGTGGGTGTGAGTGTGTGTGAGTGTGAGTGTATGTGGGTGTGGGTGTGAGTGTGAGTATGGGTGTGAGTGTGGGTGTGAGTGTTTGTGAGTGTGAGTGTATGTGAGTGTGAGTGTATGTGGGTGTGAGTGTGGGTGTGAGTGTATGTGAGTGTGAGTGTATGTGGGTGTGGGTGTGAGTGTGAGTGTGGGTTTGAGTGTGGGTGTGAGTGTATGTGAGTGTGAGTGTATGTGGGTGTGGGTGTGAGTGTGGGTGTGAGTGTGGGTGTGAGTGTGTGTGGGTGTGGGTGTGAGTGTGAGTGTATGTGGGTGTGAGTGTGGGTGTGAGTGTGGGTGTGAGTGTGGGTGTGAGTGTGTGTGAGTGTATGTGAGTGTATGTGGGTGTGGGTGTGAGTGTGGGTGTGAGTGTGTGTGAGTGTGAGTGTATGTGGGTGTGAGTGTGGGTGTGAGTGTATATGGGTGTGGGTGTGAGTGTGTGTGAGTGTGAGTGTATGTGGGTGTGGGTGTGAGTGTGGGTGTGAGTGTATGTGAGTTTGAGTGTATGTGGGTGTGAATGTGAGTGTGGGTGTGTGTGTGTGAGTGTGTGTGAGTGTGTGTGAGTGTGAGTGTATGTGGGTGTGGGTGTGGGTGTGAGTGTGGGTGTGAGTGTGTGTGAGTGTGAGTGTGAGTGTATGTGTGTGTGGGTGTGAGTGTATGTGTGTGTGGGTGTGAGTGTGTGTGAGTGTGAGTGTATGTGGGTGTGAGTGTGGGTGTGAGTGTGAGTGTGGGTGTGAGTGTGGGTGTGAGTGTGGGTGTGGGTGTGAGTGTGGGTGTGAGTGTGTGTGAGTGTGAGTGTATGTGGGTGTGGGTGTGAGTGTGGGTGTGAGTGTGTTTGAGTGTGTGTGAGTGTGAGTGTATGTGTGTGTGGGTGTGAGTGTGTGTGAGTGTGAGTGTATGTGGGTGTGAGTGTGGGTGTGAGTGTGGGTGTGAGTGTGGGTGTGAGTGTGGGTGTGAGTGTGAGTGTGGGTGTGGGTGTGAGTGTGGGTGTGAGTGTGTGTGAGAGTGAGTGTATGTGGGTGTGGGTGTGGGTGTGAGTGTGTGTGAGTGTGAGTGTGGGTGTGAGTGTGGGTGTGAGTGTGGGTGTGGGTGTGAGTGTGGGTGTGTGTGAGTGTGAGTGCATGTGGGTGTGGGTGTGAGTGTGGGTGTGAGTGTGTGTGAGTGTGAGTGTATGTGGGTGTGAGTGTGGGTGTGAGTGTGTGTGAGTGTGAGTGTATGTGTGTGTGGGTGTGAGTGTGGGTGTGAGTGTGTGTGAGTGTTTGTGATTGTGATTGTGTGTGTGAGTGTGAGTGTATGTGGGTGTGGGTGTGGGTGTGAGTGTGAGTGTGGGTGTGAGTGTGGGTGTGGGTGTGAGTGTGGGTGTGAGTGTGGGTGTGAGTGTGAGTGTGAGTGTATGTGGGTGTGGGTGTGGGTGTGGGTGAGTGTGAGTGTATGTGGGTGTGGGTGTGAGTGTGGGTGTGAGTGTATGTGAGTGTGAGTGTATGTGAGTGTGAGTGTATGTGGGTGTGGGTGTGAGTGTGGGTGTGAGTGAGGGTGTGAGTGTGGGTGTGAGTGTGTGTGGGTGTGGGTGTGGGTGTGGGTGTGAGTGTGTGTGAGTGTGAGTGTATGTGGGTGTGGGTGTGAGTGTATGTGGGTGTGGGTCTGGGTGTGGGTGTGGGTGTGGGTGAGTGTATGTGGGTGTGGCTGTGGGTGTGAGTGTGTGTGAGTGTTTGTGATTGTGATTGTGTGTGTGAGTGTATGTGGGTGTGGGTGTGGGTGTGGGTGAGTGTGAGTGTATGTGGGTGTGTGTGTGAGTGTGGGTGTGAGTGTGTGTGAGTGTGAGTGTATGTGGGTGTGGGTGTGAGTGTGGGTGTGAGTGTGGGTGAGTGTGAGTGTACGTGGGTGTGGGTGTGAGTGTGGGTGTGAGTGTATGTGGGTGTGAGTGTATGTGGGTGTGGGTGTGAGTGTATGTGGGTGTGAGTGTGGGTGTGGGTGTGAGTGTGAGTGTGGGTGAGTGTGAGTGTATGTGGGTGTGGGTGTGAGTGTGAGTGTGGGTGAGTGTGAGTGTATGTGGGTGTGGGTGTGAGTGTGGGTGAGAGTGTGAGTGTGGGTGTGAGTGTGTGTGAGTGTGAGTGTATGTGGGTGTGGGTGTGAGTGTGGGTGTGAGTGTGGGTGAGTGTGAGTGTATGTGGGTGTGGGTGTGAGTGTGGGTGTGTGTGTGGGTGAGTGTGAGTGTATGTGGGTGTGGGTGTGGGTGTGAGTGTGAGTGTGTGTGAGTGTGAGTGTGAGTGTGGGTGTGGGTGTGCGTGTGTGTGAGTGTGAGTGTATGTGGGTGTGGGTGTGAGTGTGGGTGTGCGTGTATGTGGGTGTGGGTGTGGGTGTGAGTGTGTGTGAGTGTGGGTGTGGGTGTGAGTGTGAGTGTGGGTGTGAGTGTGAGTGTGAGTGTGAGTGTATGTGGGTGTGAGTGTATGTGGGTGTGAGTGTGGGTGTGAGTGTGGGTGTGAGTGTGTATGAGTGTGACAGTGAGTGTATGTGGGTGTGGGTGTGATTGTATGTCGGTGTGAGTGTGGGTGTGAGTGTGTGTGAGTGTGAGTGTATGTGTGTGTGGGTGCGAGTGTGGGTGTGAGTGTGTGTGAGTGTTTGTGATTGTGATTGTGTGTGTGAGTGTGAGTGTATGTGGGTGTGGGTGTGGGTGTGAGTGTGAGTGTGGGTGTGAGTGTGGGTGTGGGTGTGAGTGTGGGTGTGAGTGTGGGTGTGAGTGTGAGTGTGAGTGTATGTGGGTGTGGGTGTGGGTGTGGGTGAGTGTGAGTGTATGTGGGTGTGGGTGTGAGTGTGGGTGTGAGTGTATGTGAGTGTGAGTGTATGTGAGTGTGAGTGTATGTGGGTGTGGGTGTGAGTGTGGGTGTGAGTGAGGGTGTGAGTGTGGGTGTGAGTGTGTGTGGGTGTGGGTGTGGGTGTGGGTGTGAGTGTGTGTGAGTGTGAGTGTATGTGGGTGTGGGTGTGAGTGTATGTGGGTGTGGGTCTGGGTGTGGGTGTGGGTGTGGGTGAGTGTATGTGGGTGTGGCTGTGGGTGTGAGTGTGTGTGAGTGTTTGTGATTGTGATTGTGTGTGTGAGTGTATGTGGGTGTGGGTGTGGGTGTGGGTGAGTGTGAGTGTATGTGGGTGTGTGTGTGAGTGTGGGTGTGAGTGTGTGTGAGTGTGAGTGTATGTGGGTGTGGGTGTGAGTGTGGGTGTGAGTGTGGGTGAGTGTGAGTGTACGTGGGTGTGGGTGTGAGTGTGGGTGTGAGTGTATGTGGGTGTGAGTGTATGTGGGTGTGGGTGTGAGTGTATGTGGGTGTGAGTGTGAGTGTGGGTGTGGGTGTGAGTGTGAGTGTGGGTGAGTGTGAGTGTATGTGGGTGTGGGTGTGAGTGTGAGTGTGGGTGAGTGTGAGTGTATGTGGGTGTGGGTGTGAGTGTGGGTGTGAGTGTGAGTGTGGGTGTGAGTGTGTGTGAGTGTGAGTGTATGTGGGTGTGGGTGTGAGTGTGGGTGTGAGTGTGGGTGAGTGTGAGTGTATGTGGGTGTGGGTGTGAGTGTGGGTCTGTGTGTGTGTGGGTGAGTGTGAGTGTATGTGGGTGTGGGTGTGGGTGTGAGTGTGAGTGTGTGTGAGTGTGAGTGTGAGTGTGGGTGTGGGTGTGCGTGTGTGTGAGTGTGAGTGTATGTGGGTGTGGGTGTGAGTGTGGGTGTGCGTGTATGTGGGTGTGGGTGTGGGTGTGAGTGTGTGTGAGTGTGGGTGTGGGTGTGAGTGTGAGTGTGGGTGTGAGTGTGAGTGTGAGTGTGAGTGTATGTGGGTGTGAGTTTATGTGGGTGTGAGTGTGGGTGTGAGTGTGGGTGTGAGTGTGTATGAGTGTGACAGTGAGTGTATGTGGGTGTGGGTGTGGGTGTGAGTGTATGTCGGTGTGAGTGTGGGTGTGAGTGTGGGTGTGAGTGTGAGTGTGAGTGTGAGTGTGAGTGTGGGTGTGAGTGTGTGTGAGTGTGTGTGAGTGTGAGTGTATGTGGGTGTGGGTGTGGGTGTGGGTGTGTGTGAGTGTGGGTGTGAGTGTGGGTGTGAGTGTGGGTGTGGGTGTGAGTGTGGGTGTGAGTGTTTGTGAGTGTGAGTGTATGTGGGTGTGGGTGTGTGTGTGGGTGTGAGTGTGTGTGAGTGTGAGTGTATGTGGGTGTGGGTGTGAGTGTGAGTATGGGTGTGAGTGTGGGTGTGAGTGTTTGTGAGTGTGAGTGTTTGTGAGGGTGAGTGTATGTGGGTGTTAGTGTGGGTGTGAGTGTATGTGAGTGTGAGTGTATGTGGGTGTGGGTGTGAGTGTGAGTGTGGGTTTGAGTGTGGGTGTGAGTGTATGTGAGTGTGAGTGTATGTGGGTGTGGGTGTGGGTGTGAGTGTGGGTGTGAGTGTATGTGAGTGTGGGTGTGAGTGTGTGTTGGTGTGGGTGTGAGTGTGAGTGTGAGTGTATGTGGGTGTGGGTGTGAGTGTGGGTGTGGGTGTGAGTGTGGGTGTGATTGTGTGTGAGTGTGAGTGTATGTGGGTGTGGGTGTGGGTGTGGGTGTGTGTGAGTGTGGGTGTGAGTGTGGGTGTGAGTGTGGGTGTGGGTGTGAGTGTGGGTGTGAGTGTGAGTGTATGTGGGTGTGGGTGTGGGTGTGGGTGTGAGTGTGTGTGAGTGTGAGTGTATGTGGGTGTGGGTGTGAGTGTGATTATGGGTGTGAGTGTGGGTGTGAGTGTTTGTGAGTGTGAGTGTATGTGAGGGTGAGTGTATGTGGGTGTTAGTGTGGGTGTGAGTGTATGTGGGTGTGGGTGCGGGTGTGAGTGTGTGTGAGTGTGAGTGTGAGTGTATGTGGGTGTGGGTGTGAGTGTGGGTGTGAGTGTATGTGAGTTTGAGTGTATGTGGGTGTGGGTGTGGGTGTGTGTGAGTGTGGGTGTGAGTGTGGGTGTGAGTGTGGGTGTGGGTGTGAGTGTTTGTGAGTGTGAGTGTATGTGGGTGTGGGTGTGTGTGTGGGTGTGAGTGTGTGTGAGTGTGAGTGTATGTGGGTGTGGGTGTGAGTGTGAGTATGGGTGTGAGTGTGGGTGTGAGTGTTTGTGAGTGTGAGTGTTTGTGAGGGTGAGTGTATGTGGGTGTTAGTGTGGGTGTGAGTGTATGTGAGTGTGAGTGTATGTGGGTGTGGGTGTGAGTGTGAGTGTGGGTTTGAGTGTGGGTGTGAGTGTATGTGAGTGTGAGTGTATGTGGGTGTGGGTGTGGGTGTGAGTGTGGGTGTGAGTGTATGTGAGTGTGGGTGTGAGTGTGTGTTGGTGTGGGTGTGAGTGTGAGTGTGAGTGTATGTGGGTGTGGGTGTGAGTGTGGGTGTGGGTGTGAGTGTGGGTGTGATTGTGTGTGAGTGTGAGTGTATGTGGGTGTGGGTGTGGGTGTGGGTGTGGGTGTGTGTGAGTGTGGGTGTGAGTGTGGGTGTGAGTGTGGGTGTGGGTGTGAGTGTGGGTGTGAGTGTGAGTGTATGTGGGTGTGGGTGTGGGTGTGGGTGTGAGTGTGTGTGAGTGTGAGTGTATGTGGGTGTGGGTGTGAGTGTGATTATGGGTGTGAGTGTGGGTGTGAGTGTTTGTGAGTGTGAGTGTATGTGAGGGTGAGTGTATGTGGGTGTTAGTGTGGGTGTGAGTGTATGTGGGAGTGGGTGCGGGTGTGAGTGTGTGTGAGTGTGAGTGTGAGTGTATGTGGGTGTGGGTGTGAGTGTGGGTGTGAGTGTATGTGAGTTTGAGTGTATGTGGGTGTGAATGTGAGTGTGGGTGTGTGTGTGTGAGTGTGTGTGAGTGTGAGTGTATGTGGGTGTGGGTGTGAGTGTGGGTGTGAGTGTGTGTGAGTGTGAGTGTAAGTGTATGTGTGTGTGGGTGTGAGTGTGTGTGAGTGTGAGTGTGAGTGTATGTGGGTGTGAGTGTGGGTGTGAGTGTGGGTGTGAGTGTGGGTGTGAGTGTGGGTGTGGGTGTGAGTGTGGGTGTGAGTGTGTGTGAGTGTGAGTGTGAGTGTATGTGGGTGTGGGTGTGAGTGTGTGTGAGCGTGAGTGTGGGTGTGAGTGTGGGTGTGAGTGTGGGTGTGGGTGTGAGTGTGGGTGTGAGTGTGTGTGAGTGTGAGTGTATGTGGGTGTGAGTGTGGGTGTGAGTGTGTGTGAGTGTGAGTGTGTGTGAGTGTGAGTGTATGTGGGTGTGGGTGTGAGTGTGGGTGTGAGTGTGAGTGTGGGTGTGTGTGAATGTGAGTGTATGTGGGTGTGGGTGTGGGTGTGGGTGTGAGTGTGAGTGTGGGTGTGGGTGTGAGTGTATGTGAGTGTGAGTGTATGTGGGTGTGGGTGTGGGTGTGAGTGTGGGTGTGAGTGTGGGTGTGAGTGTATGTGAGTGTGAGTGTATGTGGATGTGGAAGTGGGTGTGAGTGTGGGTGTGAGTGTGGGTGTGAGTGTGTGTGAGTGTGAGTGTATGTGGGTGTGAGTGTGGGTGTGAGTGTGGGTGTGAGTGTGTGTGAGTGTATGTGGGTGTGAGTGTGGGTGTGCGTGCGGGTGAGTGTGAGTGTATGTGGGTGTGGGTGTGAGTGTGGGTGTGAGTGTGTGTGAGTGTTTGTGATTGTGATTGTGTGTGTGAGTGTGAGTGTATGTGGGTGTGGGTGTGAGTGTGAGTGTGGGTGTGAGTGTGGGTGTGGGTGTGGGTGTGAGTGTGGGTGTGAGTGTGGGTGTGAGTGTGTAGTGTATGTGGGTGTGGGTGTGAGTGTGAGTGTGAGTGTATGTGGGTGTGTGTGTATGTGGGTGTGGGTGTGTGTGAGTGTGAGTGTATGTGGGTGTGAGTGTGGGTGTGAGTGTGAGTGTGAGTGTGGGTGAGTGTGAGTGTATGTGGGTGTGGGTGTGAGTGTGGGTGTGAGTGTGAGTATGAGTGTGAGTGTGGGTGTGAGTGTGTGTGAGTGTGAGTGTGAGTGTATGTGGGTGTGGGTGTGAGTGTGGGTGTGAGAGTGTGTGAGTGTGAGTGTATGTGGGTGTGAGTGTGGGTGTGAGTGTGGGCGAGTGTGAGTGTATGTGGGTGTGGGTGTGAGTGTGGGTGTGAGTGGGTGTGAGTGTGAGTGTATGTGGGTGTGGGTGTGAGTGTGTGTGAGTGTGAGTGTATGTGGGTGTGAGTGTGCGTGTGGGTGTGGGTGTGAGTGTGTGTGAGTGTATGTGGGTGTGGGTGTGAGTGTGGGTGTGAGTGTATGTGAGTGTGGGTGTGAGTGTGTAGTGTATGTGGGTGTGGGTGTGAGTGTGAGTGTGAGTGTGAGTGTGAGTGTGAGTGTATGTGCGTGTGAGTGTATGTGGGTGTGGGTGTGAGTGTGTGTGAGTGTGAGTGTATGTGGGTGTGAGTGTGAGTGTGGGTGTGAGTGTGAGTGTGGGTGAGTGTGAGTGTATGTGGGTGTGGGTGTGAGTGTGGGTGTGAGTGTGAGTGTGGGTGTGAGTGTGGGTGTGGGTGTGAGTGTGGGTGTGAGTGTGGGTGTGAGTGTGAGTGTATGTGGGTGTGGGTGTGAGTGTGGGTGAGTGTGAGTGTATGTGGGTGTGGGTGTGAGTGTGGGTGTGAGTGTATGTGAGTGTGAGTGTATGTGAGTGTGAGTGTATGTGGGTGTGGGTGTGAGTGTGGGTGTGAGTGAGGGTGTGAGTGTGGGTGTGAGTGTGTGTGGGTGTGGGTGTGGGTGTGGGTGTGAGTGTGTGTGAGTGTGAGTGTATGTGGGTGTGGGTGTGAGTGTATGTGGGTGTGGGTCTGGGTGTGGGTGTGGGTGAGTGTATGTGGGTGTGGCTGTGGGTGTGAGTGTGTGTGAGTGTTTGTGATTGTGATTGTGTGTGTGAGTGTATGTGGGTGTGGGTGTGGGTGAGTGTGAGTGTATGTGGGTGTGTGTGTGAGTGTGGGTGTGAGTGTGTGTGAGTGTGAGTGTATGTGGGTGTGGGTGTGAGTGTGGGTGTGAGTGTGGGTGAGTGTGAGTGTACGTGGGTGTGGGTGTGAGTGTGGGTGTGAGTGTATGTGGGTGTGAGTGTATGTGGGTGTGGGTGTGAGTGTATGTGGGTGTGAGTGTGAGTGTGGGTGTGGGTGTGAGTGTGAGTGTGGGTGAGTGTGAGTGTATGTGGGTGTGGGTGTGAGTGTGAGTGTGGGTGAGTGTGAGTGTATGTGGGTGTGGGTGTGAGTGTGGGTGTGAGTGTGAGTGTGGGTGTGAGTGTGTGTGAGTGTGAGTGTATGTGGGTGTGGGTGTGAGTGTGGGTGTGAGTGTGGGTGAGTGTGAGTGTATGTGGGTGTGGGTGTGAGTGTGGGTGTGTGTGTGGTTGAGTGTGAGTGTATGTGGGTGTGGGTGTGGGTGTGAGTGTGAGTGTGTGTGAGTGTGAG
This sequence comes from Heterodontus francisci, assembly GCF_036365525.1. NCBI lineage: Eukaryota > Metazoa > Chordata > Chondrichthyes > Heterodontiformes > Heterodontidae > Heterodontus > Heterodontus francisci. The sequence continues at coordinate 44,857 of NW_027141212.1, forward strand.
TGTGAGTGTGGGTGTGGGTGTGCGTGTGTGAGAGTGTGAGTGTATGTGGGTGTGGGTGTGAGTGTGGGTGTGCGTGTATGTGGGTGTGGGTGTGGGTGTGAGTGTGTGTGAGTGTGGGTGTGGGTGTAAGTGTGAGTGTGGGTGTGAGTGTGAGTGTGAGTGTGAGTGTATGTGGGTGTGAGTGTATGTGGGTGTGAGTGTGGGTGTGAGTGTGGGTGTGAGTGTGGGTTTGAGTGTGTATGAGTGTGACAGTGAGTGTATGTGGGTGTGGGTGTGGGTGTGAGTGTATGTCGGTGTGAGTGTGGGTGTGAGTGTGGGTGTGAGTGTGAGTGTGAGTGTGGGTGTGAGTGTGTGTGAGTGTGTGTGAGTGTGAGTGTATGTGGGTGTGGGTGTGGGTGTGGGTGTGTGTGAGTGTGGGTGTGAGTGTGGGTGTGGGTGTGAGTGTGGGTGTGAGTGTTTGTGAGTGTGAGTGTATGTGGGTGTGGGTGTGGGTGTGGGTGTGGGTGTGAGTGTGTGTGAGTGTGAGTGTATGTGGGTGTGGGTGTGAGTGTGAGTATGGGTGTGAGTGTGGGTGTGAGTGTTTGTGAGTGTGAGTGTTTGTGAGGGTGAGTGTATGTGGGTGTTAGTGTGGGTGTGAGTGTATGTGAGTGTGAGTGTATGTGGGTGTGGGTGTGAGTGTGAGTGTGGGTTTGAGTGTGGGTGTGAGTGTATGTGAGTGTGAGTGTATGTGGGTGTGGGTGTGGGTGTGAGTGTGGGTGTGAGTGTATGTGAGTGTGGGTGTGAGTGTGTGTTGGTGTGGGTGTGAGTGTGAGTGTGAGTGTATGTGGGTGTGGGTGTGAGTGTGGGTGTGAGTGTGGGTGTGAGTGTGGGTGTGAGTGTGTGTGAGTGTGAGTGTATGTGGGTGTGGGTGTGGGTGTGTGTGAGTGTGGGTGTGAGTGTGGGTGTGAGTGTGGGTGTGGGTGTGAGTGTGGGTGTGAGTGTGAGTGTATGTGGGTGTGGGTGTGGGTGTGGGTGTGAGTGTATGTGAGTGTGAGTGTATGTGAGTGTGAGTGTATGTGGGTGTGGGTGTGAGTGTGGGTGTGAGTGAGGGTGTGAGTGTGGGTGTGAGTGTGTGTGGGTGTGGGTGTGGGTGTGGGTGTGAGTGTGTGTGAGTGTGAGTGTATGTGGGTGTGGGTGTGAGTGTATGTGGGTGTGGGTCTGGGTGTGGGTGTGGGTGAGTGTATGTGGGTGTGGCTGTGGGTGTGAGTGTGTGTGAGTGTTTGTGATTGTGATTGTGTGTGTGAGTGTATGTGGGTGTGGGTGTGGGTGTGGGTGAGTGTGAGTGTATGTGGGTGTGTGTGTGAGTGTGGGTGTGAGTGTGTGTGAGTGTGAGTGTATGTGGGTGTGAGTGTGAGTGTGGGTGTGAGTGTGTGTGAGTGTGAGTGTATGTGGGTGTGGGTGTGAGTGTGGGTGTGAGTGTGGGTGAGTGTGAGTGTATGTGGGTGTGGGTGTGAGTGTGGGTGTGTGTGTGGGTGAGTGTGAGTGTATGTGGGTGTGGGTGTGGGTGTGAGTGTGAGTGTGTGTGAGTGTGAGTGTGAGTGTGGGTGTGGGTGTGCGTGTGTGAGAGTGTGAGTGTATGTGGGTGTGGGTGTGAGTGTGGGTGTGCGTGTATGTGGGTGTGGGTGTGGGTGTGAGTGTGTGTGAGTGTGGGTGTGGGTGTGAGTGTGAGTGTGGGTGTGAGTGTGAGTGTGAGTGTGAGTGTATGTGGGTGTGAGTGTATGTGGGTGTGAGTGTGGGTGTGAGTGTGGGTGTGAGTGTGGGTGTGAGTGTGGGTTTGAGTGTGTATGAGTGTGACAGTGAGTGTATGTGGGTGTGGGTGTGGGTGTGAGTGTATGTCGGTGTGAGTGTGGGTGTGAGTGTGGGTGTGAGTGTGAGTGTGAGTGTGGGTGTGAGTGTGTGTGAGTGTGTGTGAGTGTGAGTGTATGTGGGTGTGGGTGTGGGTGTGGGTGTGTGTGAGTGTGGGTGTGAGTGTGGGTGTGAGTGTGGGTGTGAGTGTGGGTGTGGGTGTGAGTGTGGGTGTGAGTGTTTGTGAGTGTGAGTGTATGTGGGTGTGGGTGTGGGTGTGGGTGTGGGTGTGAGTGTGTGTGAGTGTGAGTGTATGTGGGTGTGGGTGTGAGTGTGAGTATGGGTGTGAGTGTGGGTGTGAGTGTTTGTGAGTGTGAGTGTTTGTGAGGGTGAGTGTATGTGGGTGTTAGTGTGGGTGTGAGTGTATGTGAGTGTGAGTGTATGTGGGTGTGGGTGTGAGTGTGAGTGTGGGTTTGAGTGTGGGTGTGAGTGTATGTGAGTGTGAGTGTATGTGGGTGTGGGTGTGGGTGTGAGTGTGGGTGTGAGTGTATGTGAGTGTGGGTGTGAGTGTGTGTTGGTGTGGGTGTGAGTGTGAGTGTGAGTGTATGTGGGTGTGGGTGTGAGTGTGGGTGTGAGTGTGGGTGTGAGTGTGGGTGTGAGTGTGTGTGAGTGTGAGTGTATGTGGGTGTGGGTGTGGGTGTGTGTGAGTGTGGGTGTGAGTGTGGGTGTGGGTGTGAGTGTGGGTGTGAGTGTGAGTGTATGTGGGTGTGGGTGTGGGTGTGGGTGTGAGTGTGTGTGAGTGTGAGTGTATGTGGGTGTG